>NW_015505757.1:78772-122085 GCF_001515645.1 Sinocyclocheilus grahami
GGGGTTTGGGTCGGGTTCGGGCTCTAAATTTAACTGTGCTGCTCGGGTCGGGTCAGACAATCTCGGGTACAGGCCAGGTTTGGGCTTCACTTTAAAGCCCGTGCAGACCTCTATTGTCAGTCAAGTTGTCATTTAAAATCCAAACATCATTGGTAATGTTATTGTTTTAGTGATTATGCAAACAAAAAGCCATTTTATTTGTTGTTTGTTGATATTTAAATATAAAAGTTGGTGAAGTGATTTAAGTGTCGGTACTTTTTTAACATCTCCAGCCCATTTGAACAATACCGTGATAATACTGATAACGTGATAATTTTGGTCACTATAATCATGATAAGAAATGTTCATACCGTTACATCCCTACCATGCCGAGAATTGTTTGTAATCGTGTCGCGCCGTACCGGGCTCACGTGAACCGCTTTTCCACTATCGGGCCGAACGGTTCTAAGAACTGTCAGGTACAGTTCTAGTTGTATTTCCACGTGAGCCTGGTATGGCACGGCACAGGTACAAACAATTCTCGGCACGGTTAGACAACTTTGTGTGTGATGTCGCCACTCTGTTGCCTGGCTACCAGTTTCTCCATAGCTGGCTAAGTGGAAGCGCGCTGTTTGATGAAACAGCAACGTAAACAGCTATGCTACGTTCAATATAAAAATATAAAAAAGAAAAAACATATATGTCTGAGACAGTTTGGTCTGTGGAGGAAACATTTGCATTTATTGCGCTTATTCTGTTTATTTTATTTTTCACGTCAAGAGTTGTGTCCTTTTTTCTGTTATTTAACGAAGTAAATATCGGATAAAAAAGGAGTTCCAAAAACAGAAATATCTGGGAGTTATTTTTAAATGACTGGGTAAAAAAAAAAAATAATAATTCTGCTGAACACAATATATTTTGTTTTTGAGCAACATACATATATATATATATATATACACACTGTATATGTGTGTCAACATTTGAAGTGGATCAAAAAGAGTTCATCAACGTTGTCCTAAGACAAGAATGCATTTTGTTTTTAGGACAACTTTGATGAAAGGTTTTGATCCATTTCAAATGTTGATTAGTATATATATGTACACTCTTAACATCAGTCAGTCAAGCATTATAATATGATAATCAATATTATTTAATGTTAGAACTTTAGGAATTAGAATTAAAACTAGATAACCATGTATGAATGCATATTAGTCATTTTAACTGAACTTCGGACTGGTGGTGGTGCTTTTTTGGTCATTCAGTGTTTCTGTACAAAAAGAAAATCGGGAAAAAACTAACAAAAATACTGATAAGATACTAATGTTACGAATTCTACTAATAAGAACAATATAAAACGCACTAAGGATTAATGAGCTACTGGATTCATGAATATTAATCAGGTTGTGTACGTTTGCTCGAACTGATTAGCTGAAATCAAAACAGGGACGATAATAGGTGAGTGCCAACCAATGAGATTGCCGTTTGCGCATTAGTTCCACCCACTACCGGAGAAACCAGCAGTTTCATGTAGCGCGTCAATTCTCTCTCTCTCTGCGTGTGTGCGAGACAAAGCGACGGCGAGTCGTGCGCCTTCAGAGTTCATGTGCGTTGCACATCCATTGAGATGAACTGAAAAATAGCACAGATCGCTTGACGGGGAGTAAAACTCTGAAGCGCTCAGTCAGAGAGTGTTCGGCGAGTAAAAATATATCTGTGCTTAACATATACTTAGCCTCCAACTCTCACACTGGCGAGTAAAATCTGAGAATTTATAAGCCATTGGCTAATATTAGACATCATTTAGTCGCCCAGAGTGAAGATTTAGTCGCATATGCTAGTGATTTACTCGCAATGTAGAGGGTTGTATAATAATAACCCAATCTGAAGCAAAAACAGAATGTTCTGACTAGCTTTGTGAAAGTAGTTATTTTATCAAAAAAAGTAGTTAAGTAGTTAATTATCAAAAAAATATATCTGGTCTCTGAATAAATTTTGGTTTGACTGTATATCCTTCGGTTATTTTCACACTTAATTACGCCCATTAAAATGTATTTTACAAGTTTTTGTTACTTTCACTGTTCATTTTTTGACTACATGCCTGAACGAAACAAACAGCAGAAGCTCTGAATGAGAGGCAGATTCACTCTCTGACAGCAGGAGTCTAGAACAGAGACGAGTTCCAATAAGACAAAAAACTGCCGGTTGCCGATTGCGTAAGTTCCAGGGGCAGCTCCCATTTCAGTTCGGCCCTCCTACACACACGTGACTGACCGCTCGCTTGCACCAACAGGAGGAGGAGGGTCGTGTTACTCTCTACACTGCACTACACTGGGATTCCTACACTTTCAGTCTTTGAGGAGACATGAAAAACAGTGCATACCGCAGGAACGGTATAACGGAAAATATTAGTGGTCAAATGAAACCGGTAATCGGCCCATGCCTAAGCACCACATTGGAAAATGAAACCGTATCTGTGCTGACTGGCCCGGATCGACACAGAATGGAACGGTTATGCAAAGAGAACCGTTCAGCCCGATAGTGGAAAAACGGCTGTGGAAATACAACTGGAACCGTACCTGACAGTTCTTAGGACCGTTCGGCCCGATAGTGGAAAAGCGGCTTTTAGTAGGTAATCCACTGCTTCAGCTGCTCACATGCTGGGAGTAAATGACGACTGCTATGTTCATTATTACATCCAACAACAGAACACCTCGATCGCTTAAGAGTCCTTTTTGTCTACATCTGCTCCGGCGGTGAAACATTGGTAGACTGATGACAGCTCACTCAGGGTGGGTCTAAGGTTAGACACCAGTCCAGTCTGGGCTGAAACGCTACTGTCAATAGGGATGCACCGATACCCCTTTTTCCAGTACTCGCCCGATACGATACTTTTATTTTTGGTACTTGCCGATACCAAGTATCGATACCGATATTTTTATTGCATTTGTAAAAATTTTAAATATTGGGTACAGAAACAAAATAGTATGTGTAATGTTAGTTGGTTAACTTCATTTATCAAATAGATAGTCAAACCAAAATTCATTCAGACACCTTCAACATTTCTCACATTATCACAGTTTATTCTCTATAGTTTAGAAAATGGTAATAAAATATGACAAGAACTCAGAGTTAAACTGAATTCAGCTTGATAATGTTAGATAACTTTGATAGAAAGGTATGTAATGGATTACAATCAACCAAAAATTATTCAGACAGCCGTTAGTATGATAGTATTTACACAACTATCAATACTTAGTCGGGAACCCATAGCTTTAATGACAGCCTGTAGTCTCCTGGGCATGTTGTAATCCAGGTTCATGCAAACCTGAACTTCAATTTTTTTTCCCAGACTCGGTCTGTCTAATTTTTGGTCCCAAATTTGTATCAGTTTTACTGGTTTACAGTAAATTACACTGTATGAAGAATTTTTGGGTATAATTTGTCACAGTTTACTTTATTTTGCTATCCTCACTTACATAAATGAACAGTGTCTGGCACACACTAGTAAAAATTATCAAAAAAATATATCTGGTCTCTGAATAAATTTTGGTTTGACTGTATATCCTTCGGTTATTTTCACACTTAATTATGCCCATTAAAATGTATTTTACAAGTTTTTGTTACTTTCACTGTTCATTTTTTGATGAAAAGCTTGTGTATTGTTTTACTAACTTGTTTTTGACATATCTGACCGAACTACAAACTTTCCAGTGATGTCTGTGAGAAAGGTATATTCACTCGAGAAGCTTGCGCTCAATCCACTCAGCGTGCTTTGCTTATCAGCTCGCGTACATTAGCTATACAGGCGTTAATATTGAATGTTTAACATTATATTCATTGCATACATATCACTTATGTACTTAGAACTCACCGATGTCTTCAGACATTTTCAACATCTCGCTAAGTCAGGCTGTTGTCCCCACATGCTTCAAAGCTACCACCATCATTCCAGTCCCGAAGAAGTTGTCTCCATCCTGCTTCAATGACTACCGTCCAATTGCACTTACCCCCATCCTCATGAAGTGCTTTGAACGGCTAGTCATGCACCACATCAAGTCTGCCCTCCCCATTATCAAAAAAATATATCTGGTCTCTGAATAAATTTTGGTTTGACTGTATATCCTTCGGTTATTTTCACACTTAATTATGCCCATTAAAATGTATTTTACAAGTTTTTGTTACTTTCACTGTTCATTTTTTGATGAAAAGCTTGTGTATTGTTTTACTAACTTGTTTTTGACATATCTGACCGAACTACAAACTTTCCAGTGATGTCTGTGAGAAAGGTATATTCACTCGAGAAGCTTGCGCTCAATCCACTCAGCGTGCTTTGCTTATCAGCTCGCGTACATTAGCTATACAGGCGTTAATATTGAATGTTTAACATTATATTCATTGCATACATATCACTTATGTACTTAGAACTCACCGATGTCTTCAGACATTTTCAACATCTCGCTAAGTCAGGCTGTTGTCCCCACATGCTTCAAAGCTACCACCATCATTCCAGTCCCGAAGAAGTTGTCTCCATCCTGCTTCAATGACTACCGTCCAATTGCACTTACCCCCATCCTCATGAAGTGCTTTGAACGGCTAGTCATGCACCACATCAAGTCTGCCCTCCCCCCCTCCTTGGACCCCTTCCAGTTTGCATATCGGTCCCTGAATTATGGCACTTATCACATGCTGTGTGGTATCGGCATTTGGTATTGGGGCATTTTAACGAGTACGAGTACAGGAGCTCAATATCGGCCCGATACCAGTATCGGTATCGGTGCATCCCTAACTGTCAATCAAAAAATCGTGGGAGGGGATCGGCTCGATTTGCGAAAGGGGTAATCATTTAACGAGATAAAAAAAAAAAACACTGGGTGGATCTTTATCATTATAGGGTGGTTGTGTACACACACTGCCAACACACATTTTAATTTAAACAGCTTGTAAAAGTGCATGTCGCATCTGATGACACCTTTAAAACACACATACACATTTGAATTGTTGCATATCATGGTTTCTGCTTTCATATTCAAGCGTGAATGAGAACCGTTTTGCGGAGGATACCAGGTGTTCGAGAGAAAAAAAATAAAATATTCGAATCTCAAAATTGAAAATCGAATGCCAACCCACCGAACAAATATTCAAATAATTGAATATTCTGGTCCAGCCCTAGAAATTGTGCTTTCTGCGGTATAGAAATCATGCTTGTCGCACAGGCCTAATTGTCTTAATTTTGTCCACCCTGAAATGGTCATATTTTTGAAATTACCAGAGCATTGAGCAGTTAAGAAAACTCATAATCGTGGAATGGTGTCTTAAAAATGCCATTACCAGTAAACACTGAATTTGAGAGAAATTAACACTTATATAAATAAATTCTAATGCTTTTAAAAAAATGGTTTATAGATTAATCAGTTGAATATTCATGTGTTCACAAATACCTGCTCCACTCACCTGAAGTAAGAGCTGCAGGTGGCCAGCACCATTTTATGGCAGGGGAACTCGCTCTCCTCCACCAGCAGAGTGATGTCAGTCAACATCTTTTGCTCGTAGAAAAACTTCAGCTGTTCCAGCACTGAAACGGCATAATCTGTGTTGACTTGCCGACGCTCTCCAACCTCCGACATGTTCGTATCCCATGAGTTTTCAACCAGCTTCTGAATGTCAAAGAGTATCGGTTCCTTTCTGCAATGGCCTGTACCCTGAATACTTTGAAATTAAGGCTAATCCTCTACCATGCTGAATCACAACGTTTACAGCAGTTCCACAGTGTTCAGCTGTCTCAGAGGACGTAGGGATTGAGGAAGAAAGTGACGTGAGGTAGAGGGAGATGTCTACATCAGAACACCAGCAGTCCACCGTGTCTGTGGAAAAAAATGGGCACATTAGACCGATAAGGACAAAGAAGAACCTGAACCACCACCCCCTGATGTACTGTAAATGAAAGTATTTACAGTATTAATATTTATTTCTGTCTATATTTATTTGCTTTAAATGTTAAAACCATAGAGTAACACTTTCATATACTTGCCAGCACCAATTTTTACTTGCTTTTGGCAAATGTTCATTTTGGACCTTTTTAAAAGGGGTTTTACAGGGATACTATGGCCAAAAATAAAGATTCAATATTTACTTACCTCATACTGTCCCAGATGTATATGGCTTTCTTCAGATGAACACAAACAAAGATTTTTAGAAAAATAATTCATCTCTGAGAGGCCTTATCTTGCAAGTGTATGGGACCCCCAAAGCTGATGCTTAAAAATCCTCACAAATTGTACCTTTGTGTTGTCTATACGACCTCAGTTAATGAATCAATATCTTCTGAAGCAAAACAACAGGTGTGTTTAGAATCATTTTCTAATATTTTTAATAATTGTATCTACTTTATCCATCTCTTCTGAACAGCTGTCATTCTCAGGTTAATGAGCTCATGTTTGACGTAAATGTCCAAACTTTGTGAAGCATGACATAAATGTGTCCTGCAGCTAACGCAAGAAGGGCCTTCACATCTTGCTTTGCAATGTGCTGATGTTTATATCAAGCGTGAATGAATGAACCCAAGTAGGACAGTTGGTCAGAAGTGATGGTTTATAGTTAAATTTAACAAATGTAAGTATTTTACTTACATCTATTATTTTGCTTCAGAAGACATTGATTCATCAACTGGGGTTGCATATTCACTTTTTGGTTTTTGAAGCATCATCTTTCTTTGTGTTCATCTGAACAAAATCAGTCATATACAGTCATGGCCAAAAGTTTTAGCAGTGACAAATTTTGTGTTTTGCAAAGTTTGCTGCTTCAGTATTTGTAGATTATTTTTCCACATGTGTCTATGGAATACTGAAAAACAATGATAAGCATATCATAAGTTTTAAAGACTTTTATTGTCAATATTTACAGTGTTGGCCCTTGTTCTTCATAACCTCTGCAATTCGCTCTGGCATGCTGAATATTAGCTTCTGGGCCAAATCCTGACTGATGGCGATCCATTCTTGCCTTATTAGTTCTCGGAGTTGATCACAATTTGTGGGCTTCTGCTTGTCCACTCGCCTTTTGAGGACTGACCACAGGTTCTCTACGGAATTGAGATCCACCGAGTTGCCTGGCCACGGATCCAAAATTTCAATGTAATGATCTTCGAGCCACTTCTTTATCACTCTTGCTTTGTGACATGCTGCTCCATCATACAGGAAAATGCACGGATTACCTCCAAATTGCTCATGGATCGTTGGAAGATCAGAATTATGAGAGAGCCCACTCCCTTGATTGAAAAGCAACCCCACACATGGATGGTCTCAGGATGCTTCACTGTTGGCACAACACAGGAATGGTAGCGTTCACCTTTTCTTCTCCGAACAATCGATTTTCCAGATGTCCCAAACAGCCGGAAGGGAGTTTCATCAGAGAAAATAACTTTGCACCAGTCTTCTGCTGTCCAATCCTTGTACTTCCTGCAGAATTTTGGTCTGTACTTGATGTTTTTCTTGGAGAAAAGTGGCTTCTTTGCTGCCCTTCTTGACACCAGGCCATTGTCCAAAAGTCTTGGCCTCACTGTGTGTGCAGATGCTCTCACACCAACCTGCTGCCATTCCTGAGCAAGCTCTGCACTGGTGGTGACACGATTCCGTAGCGGACTCCTCAGGAGACGACGGTCCTGGCGTTTGCTGGACACTCTGGGATGTCCTGAAGACTTCTTTACTGCAGTTGAACCTCTCTCCTTGAAGTTCTCGATGATCCGGTCTTTGTAGCAATTTCCTTGCATGTGAGGCCATTTTGATGCGAAGCGATGATGGCTGCACGTGTTTCTTTGGAGGTAACCATTGCTAACAAGAACACAATGATTGGAAGTGTTTCTTCCCTCCTTTTATAGCAATCAGTCTGCTCTAACAATCTAATTAGCATGATAGTGATGTCACACTTTCACATATGCTGCTGATATGATTAGTCAATTAATGTTAGCTGGTCATTTTGTGTCAGGATCAAAAAACAATGAAATTAGTTTTTTTGTGAAAAGTTAATTTTTTGGCCGATGAAGCTTTTAGCAATTATTTAAAATGCCTCTGATCACTCAACACAATAATCTAGAAACAATGTGAATGAACACCACAACAGCTTAAGCAGCAAAGTTTGCAAAACACAAAATGTAGGTCTCTGCCAAAACTTTTGGCCATGACTGTACATATGGGAAGGCATGAGGGTGAGTAAATGAGAGAATCTTCAGGTGGAGTATAGCTTTAAGTCTTGACAAACATTCAAGTGATTATAAACCAGTTAAGTGCAAAAGACATGAAAGAGAACTCAAGTACTCATGTGCTCCCTGATAGATGGTTTTCTAGCCATCTCACTGACAATGTGTGAGTACTGAATTGAATACTCTTTCATTTCTTGTCACGCTTGAACGGACAAAAACACACAAAATTGTCAAAATGTCCATCTTAGAAAGTATGCTTGTAAACAGTTGGTTTTATCCAAGTGAACATGAACAGCTGGGATAAAAATTGGACATAAAACATTATATTGGATGCGTGCATTGTTTTAAAGTGACAGCAGCCTATTTTACCTGCTGCTGTCTAACTAAAGACAAAGGACAATCACTCACTGCTTGACTGAATACATTTTTTTAGGTTTAATAAGGATTAATCTGTATTTAATTCATACAGTGAAGACTATGCAGTGCAATTTTACATTTGATTATTCAATTTCTGTAGTATTTTTTTACCTGAACACTACTGTTAGCTCTACAAGAAAAAATTTAAGTACTGTGTATCTTTGTTCTATTGTATTTATTTGTGATATTGCTTGTAATTTGGTTTCCTTGGTCTGGTTATTCTGAGGTTTGCGCCAAGGTTATTTTCATAAAAACTGAAACTAAAGCCGAGCTCACACAGTGCGATTTTTTTTAAAAGTCCTTTAGGATTGTACTTGTCAGACTGTACGAACATGATGATCATGTCACACTGTGGGATCTCAGTTGTCAATGTCAGACTGTATGACAGTCAAGACGCGTTAAAAATGGGTGCGCGCAAGAAAACTTGTCCGGAGTTTTACCTTATCAACCCATACACGTTCAGCAACCGCAAGCTGCATTGCCCGTGGGGCTGTAATGTTGGCTATCATTAAAAGTATATGAATGGCGGCAATACCGGCATATTTATGCAGAATAGTGCAAGCAGCACTACACACCAACATGAAAACAGCAGCACAACCAGTGTTTATCATGGCAAAGACAACTAATCATATGAATTCTGTGAGTGGAGGACGAGAGTGCCGGAGTTTATGTGGTCAGAAGAAATCTCTAGCATTAATTCTGATCATGGCTTGTCTTGAAAAAACGAAGACAGTTTAATGCTTGTCGTAGGAGATGTCACACTGCAGGACTGTGCAGCAAATCTTCTGACACTGCCAGAAGTTCGTCAGAGGTCAAATTTGATCGCAACGGTCATTAATCGGCTGTCGGTGAACATGTAAAACTATTGATCAAAGACTACAGATTTTAGCCTAGGATTATAGGAATCTTTTAGAATTTTCTAAATTTGTCTCAGACGACCAAATCGTGGACAAAATCGCACAGTGTGAGCCGGGCTTCAAACTATTGATCAAAGACTACAGATTTTAGCCTAGGATTATAGGAATCTTTTAAGATTTTCAAAATTTGTCTCAGACGACCAAATCGTGGGTTTGCAAAACACAAAATGTAGGTCTCTGCCAAAACTTTTGGCCATGACTGTACATATGGGAAGGCATGAGGGTGAGTAAATGAGAGAATCTTCAGGTGGAGTATAGCTTTAAGTCTTGACAAACATTCAAGTGATTATAAACCAGTTAAGTGCAAAAGACATCAAAGAGAACTCAAGTACTCATGTGCTCCCTGATAGATGGTTTTCTAGCCATCTCACTGACAATGTGTGAGTACTGAATTGAATACTCTTTCATTTCTTGTCACGCTTGAACGGACAAAAACACACAAAATTGTCAAAATGTCCATCTTAGAAAGTATGCTTGTAAACAGTTGGTTTTATCCAAGTGAACATGAACAGCTGGGATAAAAATTGGACATAAAACATTATATTGGATGCGTGCATTGTTTTAAAGTGACAGCAGCCTATTTTACCTGCTGCTGTCTAACTAAAGACAAAGGACAATCACTCACTGCTTGACTGAATACATTTTTTTAGGTTTAATAAGGATTAATCTGTATTTAATTCATACAGTGAAGACTATGCAGTGCAATTTTACATTTGATTATTCAATTTCTGTAGTATTTTTTTACCTGAACACTACTGTTAGCTCTACAAGAAAAAATTTAAGTACTGTGTATCTTTGTTCTATTGTATTTATTTGTGATATTGCTTGTAATTTGGTTTCCTTGGTCTGGTTATTCTGAGGTTTGCGCCAAGGTTATTTTCATAAAAACTGAAACTAAAGCCGAGCTCACACAGTGCGATTTTTTTTAAAAGTCCTTTAGGATTGTACTTGTCAGACTGTACGAACATGATGATCATGTCACACTGTGGGATCTCAGTTGTCAATGTCAGACTGTATGACAGTCAAGACGCGTTAAAAATGGGTGCGCGCAAGAAAACTTGTCCGGAGTTTTACCTTATCAACCCATACACGTTCAGCAACCGCAAGCTGCATTGCCCGTGGGGCTGTAATGTTGGCTATCATTAAAAGTATATGAATGGCGGCAATACCGGCATATTTATGCAGAATAGTGCAAGCAGCACTACACACCAACATGAAAACAGCAGCACAACCAGTGTTTATCATGGCAAAGACAACTAATCATATGAATTCTGTGAGTGGAGGACGAGAGTGCCGGAGTTTATGTGGTCAGAAGAAATCTCTAGCATTAATTCTGATCATGGCTTGTCTTGAAAAAACGAAGACAGTTTAATGCTTGTCGTAGGAGATGTCACACTGCAGGACTGTGCAGCAAATCTTCTGACACTGCCAGAAGTTCGTCAGAGGTCAAATTTGATCGCAACGGTCATTAATCGGCTGTCGGTGAACATGTAAAACTAACGATAAAAGACTACAGATTTTAGCCTAGGATTATAGGAATCTTTTAGAATTTTCTAAATTTGTCTCAGACGACCAAATCGTGGACAAAATCGCACAGTGTGAGCCGGGCTTCAAACTATTGATCAAAGACTACAGATTTTAGCCTAGGATTATAGGAATCTTTTAAGATTTTCAAAATTTGTCTCAGACGACCAAATCGTGGACAAAATCGCAGTGCGAGCTGGGCTTAAGAATAAAACTATTGGTCAAAAAACATTTTTGTAAACTGAAATTAAACTTACTTTTGTAAATTGAAAAATAAATGAAATACTAAAACTAAACGAAACTAACAACAGTAACTGGAAAAACTAACTAATAAAATAATAATTAGCAAAAATAAATAATAGTGTTCGTGATTTAATAAGCTCTCATTCTGTGCCAGAAAATTTGACCACGTGCCCCCTCGGATTTCTGAGCCAAGTGGACTTTAAATGCAGCTTCCAAAAGGTAATAAAAAAAAAAATAGCCAAATAATATTTTTTATATTTGATACAATCACACCGGTGTGATTAGTTTGTTCAGTGTGGCACAGCATGCTATTCAAATCTGTGTTTGTGCTTTGTCTGGCGCTCAGCCAGAGACAGACGCGTATGTACAGCGCTGCATTGTAACCAATCACACACGATTCTGTTAAGCTTATGAATGCAATGGCCAATCAGAGATGTTCAGATGAGTCATCGCTGAACGCGGTGTTTTGTTCACTTGCTCGCTGACTGTGCAGATGTACGTACGAATGCAAGTAAGATATTCATTTCACAGTGTAAACAGCTTCAGTGATTTAAATGGGAGTGTTTGAGAGTGCCTGAACTCTGGCTAGACTGAACTGAAAATAATTAATAATAATTAGTTACATTTATATAGCGCTTTTCTGGGTACTCAAAGCGCTTTACATGAAAGCGGGGGAATCTCCTCAACCACTACCAGTGCGCAGCATCCACCTGGATGATGCGACGGCAGCCATATTGCGCCAGAACGCCCACCACACACCAGCTTATTGGTGGACAGGAGACAGAGTGATGAAGCCAATCAGTGATGATTAGGAGGCCATGATGGTCAGAGGCCAATGAGCAAATTTGGCCAGGATGCCGGGGTTATACCCCTACTCTTTTTCGAAGGACATCCTAGGATTTTTAATGACCACAAAGAGTCAAGGACCTCGGTTTAATGTCTCATCCGAAGGACGGTGCTTTTTTACAGTATAGTGTCCCCGTCACTATACTGGGGCGTTAGGACCCACACAGACTGCAGGGTGAGCACCCCCTGCTGGCCTCACTAACACCTCTTCCAGCAGCAACCTAGTTTTCTCAGGAGGTCTCCCATCCAGGTACTGACCAGGCTCAACCCTGCTTAGCTTTAGTGGGCAACCAGTCTTGGGCTACAGGGTGATATGGCTGCTGGGAAAATGCTCTTTGATAATGTAAATGTTCTTTGCCCTCTGTAAAATGAAAATGTTATAGCCTAATATAGTAACTTACAATATTGTTATTAAATTCACATTAAATACAGAGTCAGTCGTATTAAAAATATTTTATGGCATGACACCCATATCTGGTAGGCCTACTTAAGCAAAAAGTCGGGTTTTTATATGTAGTTAATAGATTACACTATTACTCTACTTTGTCACCTTTTATAGATCAAATAACAATCTGGTGCAAAACGCATTTACTTACACATGTTTGAGAATCTAGATATTTCCTGATATAGTTAACACGTTTGGAAATATTTCGAATAAAAAGGGGGGGGAAAAACAAACAAGCCTATATCAGTTATACAGTGCTATTGTGGCTGCTGTGTCACATGACAAGCATGACGAAACTCAACTGCCTGTAGCTTTCTAGTAACTCTGAAAACCTTGATTAGCTTGTTGTTTGTAAACTATTGGCATGTTTAACAAGATTACATCTTTAATATGAATTAATATGAACATGAATATGAATGAATACATTTTATACATACAGTTGCATATTTTGGTTTTTTGCTCAGTTGTAAAGAATTATTTTCATTATTAAGAGGTTTGCACAAGAGTTAACTGTAAACTGTGCAAACATTCAACTTTGCTAAAATGAAATGTCTTGCTTTGGTCTACACTGGAAGTGTTCCATTAACTCTGCTAAACTATAATTACTAAAACTAAAACTGAAACTAAAATATATAAAAACTAAATAGAAATGTGTTCACAAAATAAAAACTAAACTAAAACTAACAAAACCATTAATGAAACTAAGTAAAACTAAACTGAAATTATAGGAAATTTGAAAACGATATTAAAATAAAAACTAATTTAAAAATTCAAAACTATAATATCCTTGGTTTGCACTATTCTATAATTAGTGTAACAGCAAGCTAGCTAACTGTAATGTTAACAGTAGGACTGTTCAATTCTGAAATTTTTGGAATCGAGTTCGATTCCTGGTTCTGGAATTGATGGAATTCGATTCTTCACTGTTGTTTTCAATTCTTTTTCGATTCCTGTTTTTTAGACTGGGGGAACCTAATTTCGCCATGACTGCAGGATAAAGGTCGTAGAAAATAGCCTTCTCATAATATGAAGCTTTATTTGTAAAAATTGATAGATTGATTTTAAATTGTAATTTTGTCTGCATTGCCCATGATATTCATAGCCCACAGCTCAGCAGTGGACATGCATTTAGTGCATGAAAGGAACAAGAGGTGAAGCAGGCCCGTAGCCAGCTATGAGGTCACCGAGGTCCGGACCTTGGTAAATTTTTCATGTTCAAAAATAAAATTTGTCCTCTGAATTAGGGCTGTGCGATTATTATATTGGCAAAGTCAAGCTTCAGCTCAATATTGTCAATAATGTGCAGCACAGTATGGGTATCATTACAAGGGGTGGGAAAAATAATCGTTTTTTTCTATGCATCGTTGTTCCGCATTAAACGATTCTGAATCGATGCAGAGATTTAAATAATCGATGTCTTAAGTTTAAATGAAAAAAGTCAGATTTGTGCTCGTTTGCAATACATTCTATCGGAATTTGTCGGCCCCACGGCCACAGAGCCCTAGCACGTTTACGTGCATTTCTTACATCAGACGTAGTGTGTCTGCGTTCGCTAAGGCGCTAGTAGTTCAAAAATAAAATTTGTCCTCTGAATTAGGGCTGTGCGATGATTATTATAATGGCAAAGTCAAGGTTCAGCTCAATATTGTCAATAATGTGCAGCACAGTATGGGTATCATTACAAGGGGTGGGAAAAATAATCGTTTTTTTCTATGCATCGTTGTTCCGCATTAAACGATTCTGAATCGATGCAGAGATTTAAATAATCGATGTCTTAAGTTTAAATGAAAAAAGTCAGATTTGTGCTCGTTTGCAATACATTCTATCGGAATTTGTCGGCCCCACGGCCACAGAGCCCTAGCACGTTTACGTGCATTTCTTACATCAGACGTAGTGTGTCTGCGTTCGCTAAGGCGCTAGTACGTGACAAAATGGATGAAGCTACACACATTAGAGCGGCACCTGCAACGTTAAAAGCTGACGTTTGGAAGCATTTGGGTTTTTTAGAAACCGAGAAAGACGGCATTTTTAAAATGCACCTACTAGCAAGAAGAGCAATAAGACGGCATTATAAAATGAAAAAGTTCACTTTTTTATTTTGAATGGTGAAGACGTGCTCACCTACAGACAATTCAGGTTCATTTTGAAGTATTAGCAAAACAACAAAGCTAATGCTTTTCACGGAACTTACGTAATTACCCATTATACATTGTGATATAGCCTGGTTCGCTGGTCCGTTAGATCGGATTGCTTTCTCACTACATCCGAACCGCTCCAGAGATCGTTTTCAATCGAGCCGAGACCACCTCGTTCAGGTGATCTCGGACCGATTGTTTTGGCTCAGATCCGGGCGCGATTGCCGTGTTCACATATGCCCAAAACGAACCGAGCTAAGGGGGGGAAACGCACCAGGTTTCGAAACAATGGGCCAGGTGTGAAAGCACCCTCAAGCATATGATCTGCTCTGTGATGTCATCTCTCTGGAGCTGCAAAGGTTCACGTGACACTGACTGGAAACCAGATTTCATTCACCTCAACAGAAAGCATTATTAAACTGTCTGAATCACTTCCTATCACCTAATATGTATTCACCATATAAAACCATATATGTTCGCCGTATTCTCCAATGCATTGAATGACACTGTCTGCTCACAGTTAATAGCCAACCAGTGCAATAATATAAGTGCTGCAGCGTAATTTGCCAAATATTCCGCCCTTTCCTCCCCCTCATTGGAGAAAATCACGTTCAAAAAGAAGGTGCGTGTCGTGACGCTGTAATCCAAGCGATGATAGAAGTAGACGTAGAGGAGTGGGATGACGGATGACTTTCTTTTTTTTACAATGTTTTTGTAATGTATTAATTATCACGGGCTGTAATAAAAAACAAGTAGTCCTATACTAATACTAAGAGTAAATATGGTTCGAATAGCCTATATTTTAGTAGGCTATAAATATGTGGCTATGTTACAGCTTTGAAGCTCTTGTGTTTTTCTCCTTTTCCATCTCTCCAATCCTATTCTGCACAGGTGATTGGAGCTGAGTTTTGTTCCCATTTTTGTTGCAGTTGGCTGATTTTTGTAAAATAGCTTCTGTTTCTGCTTTTCAGATAAAAGAGTGGTTTCAGTTTAATATGTTGCAGGCTCATTTATTGGTAATAAATAATTGATAATAAATCATATTGATGATAATAAATCATCAAAAAATAAATTGGGCTTGTTTTGGGCTTGTTTTTGAAGCAGCGCTTGCTTATTTGTCTTGCGAGAGTTGGCAAGAGTGATTATAAGCATCTATCAAGATGGCGGAGAAAAAAATGAACATCTCGTTTTAACCACGCACACAAAAGTTATACCACAATTCATGCACAGTCATGTCAACCAGATACTGAGAGAGAGAGACACAGTGCATCATCGTGTCATGTGTGCTGGGATGCAGTATTTTGCACTTACTTTGTGGTAATAGTGTGTTGACTGAAATAAGTTTGTATGAATAGTTTTTGTTTATCTGTTGTATTGGAGCAGGACTGGGATGCACTTTGGTGACACATAAAACAAATTCCCAACATTATGTGTCTTTTGTGTCTTTCCATCATGTTTGATGTGCTTGCAGATCACAAGCATTTCCTAATTTTACTTCAGAATTTTTTGTTATATTTTTTATACTGTCATCATTTGTAAAGTGTGTATATATATATATATTTACTTTCCTTTACCAAATTTACCTGTATTTACTTTGTTTTCATATTTGCCGACTTTTTGTGAAAAATGGAGACTTTTGAGGGCGGTTCTAGAGATTTTCTGAGGGAGGGGTTTGGCAACACTGAAGGCACAATACATCATGAATCAGTCGGAGCCGACTAACGTTACAGTTCTTATTATTACGGTTTGTAAATTGGCGGGCCAGGAGTCTTTTCCGGTTAAAGCTCATTAGCTCAGATAAGTAATGTCACCACATGAACCCATACATCCTCATATCTCTTTATATATGGTAAAACATCGAAGCAAGAACTACTTACTCGTAAAGAAATATAGTTACCCATTATAATATCTTATCCTAATTTCTACTTAAGTGAAGAACGTGTTTTGCCCCGGTATTATCATGTTGTAGTACGTTACTATAATGAGAGATCAACATCTCACTGTGACACGCAAAGATTTTTAACTTCAGTGAACAGTTGCTCGCATCTGGAGCCGAGCAGGTACGCAGTTATCCAGATCATAACCACACGGCGCTGTTAAACAGGCCTGTTAGAGGTCACCTTACCTCCGATGTGCTGCTTGGAACTCCGGCTGATGTGCGTTTCTGTCGGATCCACAACACAAAGACGAAGCTTTTTCACAGACAGCGGGCTGCTAAAAATGCTCTGTCCTAACCGGATCGAAGCCAGATGCTTTATGTGCCTACATCAAGACAAACACCCTGATCATAATTTCAGTATTTAAAGAAAAGTCAAGCGCATATTACACACTGGTCACTGCTATAGCAGTATGCAGCTAAATATATACGTATGAGCAAATCTGTCATGCTATAACGCAGCTAGCTAGCTAGCTCTCGTTCCCCTCATACAAACAACAATACTTTCCTACAATCGGAACAGATCGATATTCATCTATCAAAGAAGATCGATCATGCACTAAAAACATTTAGACTATGTAAGCAACGGTGAAGTGACTTATTCAGGCCTTTAGACACCGCGTGAGCTACGGAAGCCTAATTTAAGAAGTTGCTTCGATCAGGAAAGCTAACTGCATGCTAGCAGCTCGACGATAAAACCGGCAGAAAAGAAACCAACGTCAATCGTGTCACCCGAAGTGGGCGGGAACAGGCTTCTTCCGCCTGGCCCGCACGCAGGATGAATAAATCAAAGGAAATAATGCTAATAAAAACATTCTCGTCTATATCGATGACATACAGTGCGATCAATATCCTTCTGTTTCATATATTGTCTGCCAAATCTAATATATTTAGGCCTACAAATATAATTATAACATTGACATTCAGTAGTGTCATTTTTGGTTTGCTGGGGTTCACGGACAAATGGTAAATAATCAGTGTTGGGGGTAACTCATTACAAGTAACGCGAGTTACGTAATCAGATTACTTTTTCCCAAGTAACTAGTAAAGTAATGCATTTACAAGAGAATATCGAAGTTACTTTTTCAAATAAGTAATGCAAGTTACTTTTTTTTTCAATTTATTGATTGACAGCTCTCCTGTCCCCATGCTGAGAGAAATCAGAAGATGTTAATGTAGTTCTAAAATAAATATGAATGTGCATTAATTCATCTCACTCACAAAAAAACAAAACACAGATTCAGTATTCCTCAAAATGAATAAAAATAATGCAAATGTACTTTCCCTTCAGCCTGAGGCTTATTCATTTCACTTTTGGTGAGAAAACGCTTTATATTTGCTAAAAACAGAACTTTTTTATTTTAAAAACATACAAGCAAGCCCTGTCCAGATGTAAAAAGTAACACAAAAGTAACGTAACGCATTACTTTCCAAAAGTAACTAAGTAACGTAATTAGTTACTTTTTATGGAGTAGCGCAATATTGTAATGCATTACTTTTAAAAGTAACTTTCCCCAACACTGTAAATAGTAATAATAACTGCTAAATAAGAACATTATTACTGAAATGTTTTATGTAAAGTTGCTTCAAAACAATGTCCAAAAAACGTGCTGAGCTATGCAAATAAAGTGTAAGTGTTCAACCTAAATGCCACGAAAATACATTTAAAGTGTGAAAGAACTATGTTGTGTGATCGACTGTACAAATAAGAAAAACAATAAATCAAAGCTATATTTTAAAAGCTAAACAGAAGCAAATGGATGGCTGCAAATCTGAGAAACAACTATAATCATCGAAACGTGGACCTAAACAATAAGCTCTAGTGGTTAATAAGCAGGCTACTATAGTAGCATTAAAAAAGATACTAGTACGTTTTAAGGATTAAATGTAACGGCTTGCAATAAAGAACTAGTATCTAAATGAGTACCAGTATCTAATAAATAAGAACTAGTATCTAATAAATAAGTAGGCTACTATCTTTTAAAAAGGTAGCACTAGTACAAGCACTAGTAGCCAATATAGTACCTGAAATAGATACTAGTAGCTAAAAAAATCAGTACTACTAGCATGAAAATAGATAGTAGTAGGTTTTAAAGGGGGCACAACACACACAGTTTCACCCAATCTCATGTTAATCTTGAGTACCTATAGAGTAGTACTGCATCTTTCATATCTCCGAAAAGTCTTTAGTTTTATTATATTTATAAAAGAAAGATACAGCTTTACAATTCTCTCCGGAAAATTCCGAGCTCCTGGAGGCGTGGGTGGAGCTAAAGAGTGAGGAGCACTTGGGCGCCGAATGCCAACAAAACAGATGCCGTTTTACTTCTCCTAGCCAAATACCATATCCACAAGTGTAAATTCTCCAATAATAAGTGTTTATTAGAGAGTTGCAACAATATTTTGAAATGCTCTCAGTATCGGAAAATACTAAGGCGAGGAAAACACTAACTTGTTGTATATTTTTCAGGATTCCCCTGTAATATGTTATCTGTTTTATTATTATTTATTTAATTTTTTTGTATTACTTTTACATTATAATTGTTTTTGTTTTCCCCTGGCTGTTATATATGTTTCTTGTTATATTTCCTGATTTTGCAGTTCTGAATCATGACTGGGATCTTTTACAGCTGGGACCGCTCCATCTTTCAGTATCAAACGATGTGCAAATCCAGCATCGAACTGGGACTTGTTTAAAACGTTCGTCAACAAACACGCTTGTGAAACTCCGTTGCTGCCCCGGAAAAACCAAACTGCATCCATTGTTTACATAACGTTGGGTTTTTTAGGAAGCTGAATAAAGTTATCTTTCCCTTACAACCAAAAACACATTTCTTTGGATTGGAGACATTCTTCCCCCCGGATGAAGCGCGTTGATGGGCACGATCTCGCTCTTGCTCTCACTCTGGTCAATGTGTGAGGGCGTGCTCTTCCGGGAGAAATGCCCATATAAGGAGTTCCACCCTCGTCTACGTCATGAAGAGCCACGATCGAAAAAAAACTCTCCAAAACTTGTATGAACCCGGAAGTAAGATTTTTTGGCACAGAAATACTCCATCATACGTCCAAATTATACAGCATTGTACCCTCCCTTTAAGGATTAAATGTTACAATGGCTTGCCCAAAGATGTTATGCTTATATATTTGTGCATTGGGTGGCGCTGTACCACTACTTACAGTTTTTCTCAGTCACTTTGGTACATGATCCTTAACATATGCAAACCATTGCATTTCTCAAAACAATGAAAACAGAACCACACAATGGATTACCTGCAAAAGTCTGTAACGTTCTCAAAATCTTTAGTTGAATTCTCAAAAGTAAGTATTTATGTAAATGGATTCACAATTATGCTTTTAAAAAGTGCTCTGACAACATCTTACAGTACAATGTGATTGCTATAGTGAAAAGTAAAAGACTCTGACTTTATATATTTACACACACAATAGACTGTATATGTATAGGCGTGCGTTTCAGTATGTAACAAAGTATATTTACTGTATAATATAATATACAAGTGGACTACTGTAATATGAATCATTACAGTAAGTATACATTATTACAGTACAGTGCACATTGTTGAAATATATTGTTTTTGTTATGGATATTGATATTGCTATTTCATCAATGTTTCAATGTTATTTTATTTTGCTTGCTTTTAAGTAGATGCCATATTTGCGTGTATATGAAAATGCTATATAATTAGAAAGTACCTAAAATGCTTTAAATAATATTGATGTAGAGCTTAGATAAATGTGCATGACTACCTTTGTTTATACTGTAGAACAGGATAAAATGAGCAAAAGGGTGTGAAAAGTAAATTCATGAACTTAATGTTTGCAACTAACGACAAAGGTTACTGAGAGGGTACACGGGGTGAAGAGAAGGTTTAAAACCACAAGTGGAGGTAAAACAGACAAGACTACAGTAAAGAAGGAGAAGAGTGGTAAAAGAAGATGGCAGCGTAGGAGAAGACGGAAGGGCATCCGGCAATTGGACATGAGTCACATAGACTGATATTGAATTGGAATTTCCCAAAAATTAGTATAAAATTTCTGAGGAGTAAACCACTCTTCAGATGCCGCCTGCAGTAAGCATGAAGAACACTTATACCCTATTGAGGGGCACTTAACAGTATCTCCAATATTGCTGTTTAGGGTGTGATTATGGAACTTGTAGCATGGCTGATTTTTTGTTTTATTTTTGCATCAGCTGCTTTGTATTGTGACCAATAAAAGTTTTTATAGTTACGATTGCCTCCCGTGAGACTTTACGTATACAAACTGAGCCTCAAACAAGAACAACCACAAGGGAGTCTTCTACGTCATTCCTGAAGAACTTCTGCGGGCTGGTGAGTACTTCATAGTTTAGGCAAGATTTGAATATCCTTACCCTACCTGAATAATCATAGGGTTAAACGCGTAAGATACAAGGACACACCAAGTAACAATATACCTGCACTGACTGAGTATACGGTTGTTCTCTCAACATTCAGCTGTACTGTTCAACCCACCTTGGCCATTATAAGGTCATGATTGGGAACAGTCCCAATAGTGGCCCTTATTTAATTGAAAACAAATCTACTTCCTTGGCCTCTTCTTCCTCTGTTGTGCCTCTCTACCCTTCCACCATGCATCCTTATTACACATCTTCTTCTTTGCTGTAGATCCTGTTTGTTTTCTTATTGTTCTTCGATTGTCAGAAATTGTAACACTAAAGGCTGAAATACACCACAACTTTTAAAATCTGAACAGATTTTAAAACACTAGGCAACATACGGTACGCTTGCTGACTTTGTAAAAAAAAAAATTACAGAGGGAAAACTGGGAATCATACACTAAACGACTGGATCATCATCACACACTACCAGAATTTCAAGTAATTCTGAACACAACAAACTCACATACACTTCATTTTCAGGAGAAGTGTGACAAATAAAAACAATATTTTTTTAAATTGGGTCATAATATCAAACATGTTTGATAGCTTGCTAAAAAAAAAATCTGAGTGTGACCATCATACACTATGCAATTTTCTATGAAATTGGTCAAAATCTGCAGACTGACTCTTACTTTCAGCAACTAGCATAAACTTGTCCAGATTGTAAATCGAGGCAAAAATCTGGGCATAAATCATGTAGTCTGTTCCAGTTTTATGTTGTCCTCTGCTCTGTCTATATATTGCTAATTGAATATTCATGAGATGCACCTCTGTCTGAGCTTTTGTAGACAACTGGTTCGATCAGTGGTTGATCTAACGCTTTACATTACTCTTCGTTAGTTTACCTGTGCAATTCATCAATTCAGGACAAATAGTCTGATATGTGCTTGAGAGATTATGACAACTGATTCAGCCATTCTGAATTTGATTACTTATGCAACGAGCTAATGCCTATGTTTTAGGTTAAGACTTTTCAACACAGAACCAGTAGGCTATGATATATTTTGATCAACATGACATAAACAATTGATAATGTAGGAAACAACAGACAATTGCACATAATTAATTGCATAAACATACCAAAGCATTTGGAAATGTATTCAAAAAATGAGAAACTGGTTTTATGATGTGGCTAGATGGTGTGGAGGTTGAACAAGCAGTTTTGAGAATTTCAATTGTGATCTGAGAAATGTGCTAAAGTGACTGAGAAAAACTGTAAAATGTGCTGGGACAGTCAGTTGAGCAACACTAGCAAGAGGTGCTGTCTGGAGTGGCCTGTTTCATAGGAGACTAGAGTTAGTCCGGAGTAGACGGAAATCTATACGAATATGCATTAAATGTTACGAACACATTTAGAGATTAAAAAAGGTATACATGCTTGACGTGGTTATGATTTATCTGATTGATTAGTGATGTGATGTTCCAGCACACTTGCCTGATATGGAAGCAAAGATGACTACAAGGACTAAATCAAGCCAACTTGGCTGAATTAAAATCACACAGAAAATGAAAGCCCAGAACTAGTGTTTGTCATAATTTCTTTACATTTGTATATGAATGTGGTCACCATTCACTTTCATATGGAAAACAGCAGACTGATCATTTTCTAGGTAATTTCTAGATCATTTTGTTAGGGGGATCTTTATATCTTCTAGTTGTGGAGGTATTGATATTAGTCATCCAGGCGATGTGCAGCCAACAGGGGAGTAATTATAATGAGGTGACAGAGATGCATGCCCAAACTAGGGGACACTTGTCCCATCAGATTCTTGAGCTAACCTCAATAAAATATTTCTTTGAAAATACATTTTCAGGATTATTGTGTGTAAAACAGGTGCTTATCTAAAACACTGTAGCAGATAATTGCAAATTATGCATTTATATTACTAAATTGTCAGTCATTAGACTGAAAACATTCATCAGATATGTTGCGTTAAACTGAAATGGTGGGTATATGATGAGTTGTAAAACAATTGATAAATTGTATTTAATTACAAATGTCAAACATTTTACTTTATTGAAAGTCTTACTAGCCAATAAATACTAGGACAAAGTAAAACGTATCCACATTTAGATGTACTTTGTTAAAATTACACACTTTTCAGCTTTTTAAATTGGTGTTTGAAAACAAGTAACAGTAGATTTTCTCTATTTTTGATGCATGAACTTTGGAAAGAAACCTGTCAAACTTGAAATTCATTGATCTACCACAATGTTTATTATAAAAACGCATTACTAGTCCAAAGACTATCTAAAAGGAATAGTTCACCAAAAATAAAGAAAAAAGGTCATTTTGTTGTCATCTCACCTATGCCTTTTAAAGTCTGAATGACTTGGAATGATAACATAAATTGTAATCTGTTCCTTACAGCCTCATATGGCTTTGGAAAACTTGGAATATGATGTTTTTTTGTTTCCCATCCACTGCCATGATGGTCGTAGGGAGAAGCATGAGCATTCTTCAGAACTACTCCTTTTGTGAAATCATGCAGGTGAAAATGACAGTGGGAAAACTGACATATTGACTTTTTTTGGTGAACTTTTATATTCAGATTTAAGTCATGATGACATATGCACTTTTTACTTTTAAGGGTATATGAAATTGTAAAAGAGTAAAAAGTACTATTTGTCCTTATACATGTAATTGAGTAAAAGTACAAGTAATATGGTTTTAGCAGGTCATGTAAAGAACAGATTCCCCAAAATAACACTTATTTAGCATAGTGAAGTATTATTATTCAAATAATTTATACCATGATGACAAGACTATTTTTCACACAATTGAAATCCATGGTGATTATTAAATCACCATGGATTTCTTATCATTAGATTGTTCCATCTTACAATCACTAGGATAATTATGTTTACGAAAGCATTAGGTGCATGATGACCCTCAAAGGATACTGGGATTAGACAAATAAATTAAGCAAACTGCTACTGAAAGAAAAAATAAATTATCTGAGTGGACATTTATGTGATTAAAAGATGAGTTCAACTATTGGTTTTGAAGCTGAAGGGAAAAGCTATAATGGCATTGGGAGGCTGTCTGTGGCTAAGGACAGATACTGAGGTCCTGAGGCATAACTTGTGAATTTAAAAAAAAAACATGTTTCAAGTGATAACGCAAGAATCTACCAACAACAAACAACCACAGTTTATGCTGCAAAAATGCAAAGTGTGTGTTCAGACTTTGACACAGAAGTCCAAACTAATTCTATAACTGGCATGACGGCTAACTTGGCCACCACTTGCAAAAAGCATCAAAATCTAGCACTAGTTATATACACCTGACAGAATTGGCAATATATATGTTAATAATTCAAAATAAGATCATTAAAAAATGCATTTTTAAGCAGCACTGCCCTGAATAAACCATTTCACAAACAGATGTTTACATATAGTCCACAAGACAAAATAATAAAATAAAATAAATTTACTGTGTGTCAATACCTGGATGATCAACAACGGTTTTTCTGTTTTGTGACAGCTGTTCATAAATCCTTCGTTTGTCCTATATGCAGCTAAACTACACATTGTTCTTCAGAAAATCCATATTTTCACACAGAGGACAACTAAAGTATATAAAAAAAAGTAGAATATTCATACCAAAATTATTTGGTATTGCCCTTCAGAAGCTACAGAAGATATTTAAGTTTTTCTAAGAATGACAAAATTATTCTAATTTAGACTGATCATCTTGTTCAAAAAGTTTACACCCCCTGGCTCTTAATCTAGTAATCATTGCAGCTTTGGCAGAAGTGAGCACAGTGTCACACCCAACAAAACAATATTTATACATTTCTAAAAATAATTGTAATTCCTTAACATATTTTAAAGCTTTTCCCTCCATATGTTTACACATGGCCAGTTAATAAAATATGAATACATAATATTTTGTTGTTTCATGTTGAGATGCTTAATAGTTATAATATTAAAAGAGATTGAATGAACATACATTTTGAAATTGTGAGAAGAGTAAGCATAAAAAATGGCTTCTGCCAACTCCTTTTAGATCACTGTAGTCTTAAATGTAATTGATTTTTTTTTACATTTTACTTTATCTTTTGTAAATAAATGAGGCTAACAGATTGCCTTTTTGAAATTTACAATGTTAACTTTCTTAACACTGCAATGTTATTAGCAGTTAAGGAAAGGAACATTCATGTTTTCATAATGACTGGCCAAAATAAAAAAACAAAACTGGTGTTTTTGGTGCCCTACGCAAAATGCGCACTTTGCATATGAGGATTGCCTCTGACACTGTTCTATTTATTTGAACAATTCATTTTGATTCAATAACATTGTATCAGGTTTCTTGTTCAAACATGACTGCATCATGTTAAATTTACTTGAAATGGCTCCTTTTTTGGCTTAAATCAATGTTTTTATTTTAAAAGAACAGGTTTCAATCAAGTAGCTCAAAATCAGTTTTACACTTCCCATCATTTGCACAGGGCTGGATATGGGGAGGGAAAATGCTGAAATAAAGTGCTTTTATGCATTATGCATTTTTAGCAAGATGAGAAAATAGGGAGACTTGTGAAAAGTCTATTATGTTGGTATTTTAAAACACTTTCTGTTCCGTTTCTGTGCGAGTTACCATTGTGGTGAAGTGTGGAGTGTGTGCTTGGGTTGAGGACCTGCTAAATAGAATTCAACTCCAATGGGAGTTCTAGGGATGTAGACAGTGTTATCTTTAGACTGCCGAAATCTAACATGTGTAAATAAGTTGTATTTAACTTGCTAGTATGTCATCATAACATTTTGGCTGAACTTGCACAGAAAGTGGTTCTACACAATGGAATCTCTACACAAATACTGAACTAAAATTAGACAATTCCAAATAACTGATTCAACCATGTAGAACCACTGTCCATGATTGAATCATTTTCAACCAAAGAGTTATTTTTTTTTGAGTGTAGGTGTGTTGGAGCAAGTTTGGAACTGAAGCCTGTAGGATGTTTGCCCACTTTTCCCAATGGTACATTTAAAAAAAAATGTAACTTCCGTTTATAACTTAATTTATATACTTTATACATTTTATAACAAACATTTTTTGTATTGGCTTTTATTTCTGATGTTATTTCACTCTTAATTTCCCATCAGCTCCTTCTGGACTAGGACACCCGAACCTTTGTCACAAACATATCCAAGGCTAATCTCATCATTCTTGTTTGTAAAAAGAGAGAAATACCTGAAATGGTAGGTGCCATCTCGCTGCCCAAAGCCACTGCCAGGAACCAAACAGATGCCCGTTTCTTCCAGAAGCTTCATACAGTAAAACATATCCGGAACTTGTCCCTTCTCCTAAAATTGGATTGGATGGGAGATTTTGGTTAGAGTTTTATGATGCTGTTCAAGTCAAACAAGTGAAATATAATACAAACCCGATTCCAAAAAAGTTGGGACTGTACAAATTGTGAATAAAATATAAGTTTATGAGATTTGTAAATTATTCCATTCCTTTTTTACTCACAATTTGTACAGTGTCCCAACTTTTTTGGAATTGGGTTTGTATATGACAGCTGTGTAAATGTGTTCCTATTGTTCGTAATGACATTATTCGCTGCAGACGTCACACATGTCTAGAGACATGCTCGTAAACTAACTACAAATTCAAGGTCAAATCCTTAGGTGACAGAGAAAGTGTGTATCAAGTGTAGTAGTAAAACCAATCCTGCAACTAAAACCAATCCTGCAATTCTTACTTTGTTTACTTTGTGATTCACAGACAGCTTTTTTCGTTCAAGGGCATGTTATATTCTCGATTCCTAAACTATTCATCATTATTCTGAAATTATTCACTTATATGTACAGAACAACATAATCTTCTAGAGCAAATAAAGGCCAAAATCAAAATTCTGCTTCTTTAATAACTAACAAATACAAAGGCCTATAATCAGAGAATATTAACAACAATATCTTATAAAATATTTGAGACAATATTTGAGAAAAAGAAACACCCACTACTTTTGGCTGTAAACTATTATTCAGCCATTTCTAGGTTCATAAAGGATCTGTGACAGCTCTTAAACTTTGCGTGCACTGAAGAATTAGTAGGAGTGAAGGATTTCCACTTTAATTTTATGGGTAGTCAATTGTTAGGGCTAGGGTTGCACTGTCCCAGTAAATTATGGTAACTCAGTGGAATATGCCCTATGAATCCCAATCAATTCACTTCAAAGGGTAGTTACAATAGTCAAGTCAAGTCAAGTCACCTTTATTTATATAGGGCTTTTAACAATACAGATTGTGTCAAAGCAACTGAACAGCATTAATTAGGAAAATAGTGTGTCAATAGCAAATGTCTGTTGTCAATAGTGTAGCAATGTATTAAGCACAGCTCACACAGAAATCACTTTCAAACCAAGCAGCTGTCTGTTAGAAATCAGATAGGTATCTGATCAGTAAAAATGCATGAAGTGGCAAGTGAACAATTGTTAGGTTTTACTGATCACAAGTTCATCCTACCTTGGCCTCCAGGATGGCTTTCGGTGGGAGGTGGATACGTGGGAAAGTGTACATTGCACCCTGCACTGGGTTACATTTTATTCCTGGGACCTGATTCAAGATTTCTTGCGTCATGCTGGCCTTCTCTGCCAGTGTGGCCAAAGTGTCTGTGCGTTCCTGAAGACAATGGAGAAAAGGTTTGATTACTTTCTTGTTGGCTAGAGAAATTTGTCAACCTGTACACTCTAAAAAATTTTAAGTATGATGTACTTAATTTTTTTCTCTTTTCCTTGGGTCCGGGGGGAGGGGATGAAACAAGTATAGACTTAAAAATATTGAGTACATTTTATAGTTGTGAAACCTCTTGGTCTGTCCTTGACACAGAATAACAAAATAACACTCAATTTCAACATTTACACTCCCTGTACAATCAGCATCAAAGCATGCTGGGAAAAAGAAATGTTCCCTCTCTTTGCACAAGATTGTTAATTGTTTCTAACTTAATTTTTTTAAGTTGTTGTTAAAGATGCAAGAATATTAATATGGAGTGATAACTGTAGTTCAACACTCAACAAAAATATTGAGTATATCTTAAAAATATAATTTCTTGGTCAAATACTAATTTCTTTAGAAAAAGTCTAAATTTTAGACTAAATTAACTGTTGGATTTGTAAGCATTTATTTTGGTATGTTCGAATAAAAAATTACTTAAGTGACATTCAGAGATATTATTATAGCTATTTATTAATACGTTATTTACAAATCCACTGGGTTATTTTTTAGAGTGTACAAAGGAAACAGTCAATGGGACAATATAGACCTTAATGAATGTGTCATATGAGGGTTCATCTGGTTGGGGTGGATTGACCACAACATCTAGAAGAGCCTGCCCAGGCACTGGAGGACACAGCCGCACAGATACCAGCTTAGTGAGTTGAACTTTCACCTCAGGGTCTAGATTTACCACCTCCATATAACCACCACGAAAACCACACCTTAAAGAAGCAAGACAGACAGGTTTAGAGCTTAACTGTTTACTTGATTTATTTTAGAACACTACTATTTGGTCAAAACAAATAATTTCTTTCACAGTATTTGTATACTGTATGCTTTTCCCACATCATCTCATAACCTTCATTTCAAACCATGGAGGAACAATATAGGACATTTTCTTTAAATCGACTACAAATGTGTTTGTAACTGGTGAAAGCAGTATGTGATGATTGTGCTCAAACGTGCTTGTGTGAAATGCAAGTTCAACCCTCACTGATTCAGGAGCATAAAGCAAGTGTGTTTGATGCTGTGTTTACCATATTCGATGAGCTCTCTGTATGTGTGTTGATCAATGTTTATATGTGAATAAAAGCCAAAATTCACGTTTTCATCATATAAAGCAATCATGTCTTTTCAGAGGTCTTGAAACTTTTGAATTGTCAAACTTTAATGTAATGGGCTTTCAGTGGAGGGACAGAAATCTCTCAGGTTTGATTAAAAAATATCTTAAATTGTGTTTCCAAGAAAGAGTTACGGATTCAAAATGACACGATGTTAGAATTTGGATTTTTAGGTGAACTAAACCTTTAAAAACAAGAAGTTGTTAGGAAGAAATTCTATAATATTCCCTATGGAATAATTCTCCCAAATCACCTAAAGGTCAACTGCTCTTCTCTTGTTTTGGATACTCACTCTCCCATGTAGCATTTTGACGTTGAGTGAAACGAAGCTAGTTCCACTTTCTCAGAGTATTCCAGACCCATTTCAAACAGAACCCTCTTAAAGGAGTGAAATTTACACCCGTCCGCGTAAACATTGTCTTGATAGACCTGGATAAAACAGGGCGTGTTGAAAATATTATTAATGTGTGTTTTTATGTATTTATTTTGAAAAAAAATGTATAAGCCTATCATACAAATCACCTCATCAGCCATGAGGAAAAGCTTTTCTGCTGCAGCAAATCGGATCACATCCTCAATGCACTGCCGGCTTTGCACTTGACCTGTCAGGTAAAGACAAACAGTGTTGCCATATTAGTTTGATGTTTTCTAGCCCAATGATTGTTCCTGTCTTCACAACTGCAACAACAATTTCATGCAAATAAAAGTTTGGATAATTGAGAAATCCTTAATAAATACTACTACAGGGTTCTGTGGGTTTTATGAAGGTAAATTTAAGACCTTTTTTTTTTAAAAGAAATGTTCCCTCTCTTTGCACAAGATTGTTAATTGTTTCTAACTTAATTTTTTTAAGTTGTTGTTAAAGATGCAAGAATATTAATATGGAGTGATAACTGTAGTTCAACACTCAACAAAAATATTGAGTATATCTTAAAAATATAATTTCTTGGTCAAATACTAATTTCTTTTAGTGAAAAAATATATCTAAATTTTAGACTAAATTAACTGTTGGATTTGTAAGCAGTTCGAATAAAAAAAGAACTTAAGTGACATTCAGAGATATTATTATAGCTATTTATTAATACGTTATTTACAAATCCACTGGGTTATTTTTTAGAGTGTACAAAGGAAACAGTCAATGGGACAATATAGACCTTAATGAATGTGTCATATGAGGGTTCATCTGGTTGGGGTGGATTGACCACAACATCTAGAAGAGCCTGCCCAGGCACTGGAGGACACAGCCGCACAGATACCAGCTTAGTGAGTTGAACTTTCACCTCAGGGTCTAGATTTACCACCTCCATATAACCACCACGAAAACCACACCTTAAAGAAGCAAGACAGACAGGTTTAGAGCTTAACTGTTTACTTGATTTATTTTAGAACACTACTATTTGGTCAAAACAAATAATTTCTTTCACAGTATTTGTATACTGTATGCTTTTCCCACATCATCTCATAACCTTCATTTCAAACCATGGAGGAACAATATAGGACATTTTCTTTAAATCGACTACAAATGTGTTTGTAACTGGTGAAAGCAGTATGTGATGATTGTGCTCAAACGTGCTTGTGTGAAATGCAAGTTCAACCCTCACTGATTCAGGAGCATAAAGCAAGTGTGTTTGATGCTGTGTTTACCATATTCGATGAGCTCTCTGTATGTGTGTTGATCAATGTTTATATGTGAATAAAAGCCAAAATTCACGTTTTCATCATATAAAGCAATCATGTCTTTTCAGAGGTCTTGAAACTTTTGAATTGTCAAACTTTAATGTAATGGGCTTTCAGTGGAGGGACAGAAATCTCTCAGGTTTGATTAAAAAATATCTTAAATTGTGTTTCCAAGAAAGAGTTACGGATTCAAAATGACACGATGTTAGAATTTGGATTTTTAGGTGAACTAAACCTTTAAAAACAAGAAGTTGTTAGGAAGAAATTCTATAATATTCCCTATGGAATAATTCTCCCAAATCACCTAAAGGTCAACTGCTCTTCTCTTGTTTTGGATACTCACTCTCCCATGTAGCATTTTGACGTTGAGTGAAACGAAGCTAGTTCCACTTTCTCAGAGTATTCCAGACCCATTTCAAACAGAACCCTCTTAAAGGAGTGAAATTTACACCCGTCCGCGTAAACATTGTCTTGATAGACCTGGATAAAACAGGGCGTGTTGAAAATATTATTAATGTGTGTTTTTATGTATTTATTTTGAAAAAAAATGTATAAGCCTATCATACAAATCACCTCATCAGCCATGAGGAAAAGCTTTTCTGCTGCAGCAAATCGGATCACATCCTCAATGCACTGCCGGCTTTGCACTTGACCTGTCAGGTAAAGACAAACAGTGTTGCCATATTAGTTTGATGTTTTCTAGCCCAATGATTGTTCCTGTCTTCACAACTGCAACAACAATTTCATGCAAATAAAAGTTTGGATAATTGAGAAATCCTTAATAAATACTACTACAGGGTTCTGTGGGTTTTATGAAGGTAAATTTAAGACCTTTTTTTTTTTTTTTTTACCTTTTTAAGACCAAGTAATCGAAATTTAAAGGACAATTGAAAGGAACTCAATACTATATGTGAAAGTCTAGCAAGCAGGCAATGAGTTGTATTAGCAACTTCCAACAGATCTCTATTATGTTTTAATTCATTTTACATAAAAAAATAGATTAAAGACTTGAATATCCTGAATAAACACTAGAATATGGAAATAACCTTTACATAGATAAGAAGACATAAAATAAAAAGTCTTTTTTTCTGAGAAACAATTAAGTGAGTTTAAGATTAAAACAACAATGTCAATGTGGTCAGAAAAAAATTCAAAAGAATACTAGTTTGCATACACCATTGACAGATATTTGTTCTTGCTTTAAGCATAAACTTATTTAATTTTGTTAAATTCCAAAGAAAGCAAGACTTATTCTTATTTTGCATCTCATGTAAATGTATCTACATTTTTATATTACATTTTATTGATTGATTTATTATTTATTTTATTTTTGCAGTGCATGCAACATTTCATGCCATAGCTTTATGTATTTAAGACTTTCTGCTCTGATTTTGGGAATCACAAACTGACCACCATAAAAAAAGCTGATAGATTTGTCATCAAACCTGTAGGGTTTCCAGGATTTATAATGCACAGTGCTCGAGGGCTGCAGTGCTTCTTTGCTTCCTGCAGGGCGCGTCGTAACTCACAGATGTCCAAACTCCAGCAGTTGTCTTCATCCAGATAATAACTGATTTGTACAGCACCCAAATCAGCCAGAGCAGCGGAGTACAGTGGATACTGAGGGATGGAAATCATCACTCCTGTACGAGACATTCCTTCTCCTGATACCAGCAATTTAAGCATGGTCTGACACATGGACAAAGACAGATCGTTAAAAGTAATTCTGATATTTCATTCTCTAACACACTGACATTTAGTGAAAATATTTAAACATAAAGAGTCTATAGCAGGGCTGTCCAAACTCGGTGCTGGAGGGCCGGTGTCCTGCAGAGTTTAGCTCCAACTTGCCTCAACACACCTGACTGGAAGTTTCTATGCCTAGTAAGAGCTTGATTAGCTGGTTCAGGTGTGTTTAATTAGGGTTGGAGCTAAACTCTGCAGGACACCGGCCCTCCAGGACTGAGTTTGGACAGCCCTGGTCTATAGTATCCAGGAGCACGTGAATAAAACTTTGTGTAGATTTTATCCTAATAGCATATGTTTTTTTTAAAAGAAGCTTTTCCACACACACTCAAGTTTTCATGCAGCCATTTATACAAGAGAATCAATGCAAAATTCAATGCAAAAAATGGAGAATGAAGATGAAGCGGCCATGCCAGAAAAAGCGAAATGTAGCTGTGTAGTGCGTCACGTGCAGGTCAGTTTAATCTTTAAACAGGCCACTATAGTTCTGTCTTCATTAACTTAGGCTGCATAACACTTGGCATTAAAGGGATAGTTCACCCAAAAAAGAAAATTCTGTCATCATTTACTCACCCTCATGTCGTTCCAAACCTGTATGAGTTGCTTACTTATGTTGAACACAAAAGAAGATTATTTGAAGATTGCTGGTAATCAAACAGTTGGTGGTTGCCATTGACTTCCAAAAAAAATACTATGGAAGTCAATGGCAACCACCGACTGTTTGATTACCAGCCATCTTCAAAATATCTTCTTTTGTGTTCAACATAAGAAAGCAACTCATACAGGTTTGGAACGACAAGAGGGTGATTAAATGATGACAGAATTTTTGGGTGAACTATCTCTTTAACATGCGATCACCGTGATCTGATCAAGCAGATCGGATCATCAGTCAATCAGGACACGGCACGTTTACACTTGGCAACATCAACAGATTTCCTGCGCAATATTTAAATAAGTCTGTGGTGCAAAGTCGACCTAAAGTGGTGGGTTTTCTTTTGAAAACTATTATCAGTCGCGGGACATTTTACAAATCAAAATAAATGTACGAGTCTCACTAGCGCTCTGTTCTTCTGACAGATCGGGAGAGAATGCGTGTTGCATTTTGTCGACCTGCAAATGCAGACACGATGGCTGGATTGCGTTTACATTACACTGAAATCCGATCACAATGCGTCCTCGACTACCTCTGGTAGAAGATAGTAAGAAGATATTTGAATTATTTATTAATAAATTAGTGTTTTCTTAGTCCGTGTCGCAAAGATGAAGATGACGATCCTGACTCGCCATCTCCTCATTGGACGCGCCTTTAGCGATAAATGCATTTTTACGGATTTTTTTATAAAATCTGTAAAAAGAGTTTTTGTTTTTGATTTGAATTATTTAGTTTTAAAGTAGTAATTTAAAGCTTTCTATAGATATATTTAGCAAGTCTGTTAGGCAAGTATTCGCTGAGTTTCGGTTAATAATTGTGAAGCGCTCCTGCACGAAATTACAGAAAGCGCATCCTGTATGTATCCTTTATTTTATAAAAGCACAACGTTTTGTTGATATTGTGAGTGCACACAAATAAAAGTAGACCCTTTATAGTGCCGAGTGATGCATTATTCTTACCTTTATGAGCAAAAATTACGGCATATTTTACGTTGTTTCCAATGCAAATGATCGCGCCCGGATCCATGTCCTGTAAAGTGCGCTTTAGCTCTTCGCACAAACGAATAGATATGCGTCTAATAGCGCACATTTATATAGGCTAAACATTTAAACTAACATTGTGATAGGCTTGAACTGTTTTATATGTATAGATTTTATTTTAGGCAAGTCGTGATGATTTGAGAAGGCTAAACTGATCAAACATATGATCAACTCACTGTCTGCCTCTGGCCGCTTGGTCGTTACTTACATTTGACGAACAAAAAGTGCTCCAAAAGGTTTTCTAAATTAACTTAATAAAAAAACGAAATGAAATATAATCGTTTTGACATTACATACAAAACGGAACTATTTTAATAGCTGAAACAATAGTATAAGCTGTTTTGCGAGAAGGGGGGAAAAGACGGGCTCGGGTCGGACTGGGGTCGGACTCGGGCCAAGAATTCTGATGAGCTGTCGGACACGGGCCGGGCTAGGGCCTGAGCGTCTCGGGCCAGGGCCGGGCTAGGGCCTATATTTGAGGCCCGTGCAGGGCTCTACCAGGACTCCATTTCCCACAATCCTTTGCCCGGACTCATCACTCTCATTACCAGTTCACAGCTGCCTCATATTAGTAGGACTATAAGGCCATGTCCACATGTACACGGGTATTTTTATAAACTGAGTTTTTCCTTCTTCCGTTTTAAAAAAAATCTCCGTCCACATATAAATGCTTCAACTACTACTACGCTACTCACTCCAGTTCCCCTGGCACAGCACCTTCAGTCTCTGTGATAGACGATGTATTCTTTATCCTACCAGTTATGGCTATGGCCATTCTGTGTGTTTGGGTCACACACACCACCGTAGTTTCCTCAGAGGTTGCAGCTCCCACTGCAGAACCTCCTGAGGTGGTGGCGCCTACTCTAGTCCCCGAATCTTTTTCTGAGTCCACTCTAGTCCCAGAGCCTGCTCCAGTCCTTGAGTCCACTCCAGTTCCCTCGTCACGGCAAGGAGTGCCGTTTCCTGTTCCAATGACTCTTCCTGAGGTGGTGGCATCTGCTCCAGAACCTCCCGAAGCGGCGGCGTCTGCTCCAGCTCCTCCTGAGGTGGCAGCTAGCACTGCCGGACCTTTCGAAGCAGCGACATTCGCTTCAGCTCCTCCCGAGGTGGCGGCTTCTGCTGCAGAAACTCCAGAGGTGGCAACATCCGCCTTTGAGCTCTCTGCCAGTCCAGCCGCGGCCAAAGAGGCCGCCTGTGAACCCTCTGATTGTCCTATCACGGCCAATGAGACCATATCAGAACTCTCAGCCTGTCCTGTCTCGGCCAGGGAGGCCGTCTTTGAGCTCTTCGCCTGTCCATCCATGGACAAGGAGGCCGTTTATGAACTCTTTGCCTGTCCTGTTTCGGCCAAAGAGGCCGTTTCTGAACCCTCAGTAAGTCCTGTTACGGCTAAGAAGGCCGTTTCTGAACTCTCAGTCTGTCCTGTTTCGACCAAGGAGGTCTATTCTTAACTCAGTGACTGTCCTGTCCTGGCCAGGAAGGCCGGTCACAAATTCTGTTTGTCTTGTAATGCCCAAGGAGGTTGTTTCAGAGCTCTATGACTGTTCAGTCATGGCTATGGAGGTCGTCTGTGAACTCACTGACTCTCCTGTCACGGCTATGGGGGCCATCTGTGAACTCTCTGCCTATCCTGTCACGGCTATGGAGGCCGTCTGTGAACTCTCTGCCTGTCCTGTCACGGCTATGGAGGCCATCTGTGAACTCTCTGCCTTTCCTGTTCCAACCAGGTCATGTTACAGTCAAGGAGACCGTCTATGAACTCTCAGTATGTCCTGTCAATATCAAGGAGGTCATCTTTGAACTCTCTGTCTGTCCTGTCACGGTCAACGAGACCGTCTATGAACTCTCAGTCTGTCCTGCCACGACCAGGGAGATCATCTTTGAACTCTCTGCCTGTCATGTCACGGTCAAAAGAGCTGCCCCTGAACTCTCTGCTCGCCCTGTTACGACCAAAGATGCTGTTTCTGAACTGTCCATCCGTCTTGTTACGGCCACAGTAACCTCTCAGTGCCTTTTGTTTCAGTCATGACAGATCCGCCGTGGTGTTCTTCTGCCCTACTCTGGTGGTCTTCTGCTTTGCCCTGGTGGTTCTCTGATCCACCCGCTCTGCTCTGGTGCTCTTCAGCTCTTCAGCTCTGCCTGCTCCGTCCTCGTGGTCTTCAAAGCCGTCAGCCCCGTCTGCTCTGCCATGGTGGTCTTCTGCTCCGCTCTGGTGCTCTTCAGCTCCACCTGCTCCATCCTGGTAGTCTTCAAAGCCGTCAGCTCAGTCTGCTCCGCCGTGGTGGTCTTCAGCTCCGCTCTGGTGGTCCCCTGATCTGCCTGCTCTGCCCTGGTGCTCTTCGGCTCTGCCCTGGCACCCTGCTCTGTCGGCTCCGCCCTGGCACCCTGCTCTGCCGGCTCCGCCTTAGCTCACTGCTCTGCCTTGGCTTCCTGCTCCACCGGCTTTACCTCAGTCCTCTGTTCCTCCCCTTCCTCATGGACCTAGTCCTCCATCCCTCCCCCTGTTCCGCCTCTGCTCCACCTCCCTCCTGAACTCTGGTCAGTTAAGGAGCATCTGGAAGCCGCTCCTTAGAGGGGGGGGGGGGGGCTCTGTCCCGATCACCCACTGGAGTGCCCATGAGCTCCACCAGACGGCACTCCATCCCTGACTTTTATCATTCACCCAGGACTCCATTTCTCACAATCCTTTGCCTGGACTCATCACTCTCATTACCAGTTCACAGCTGCCTCATATTAGTAGGACTATAAGAATAGCACAGACACACTCTCTTTTCACTGGTGATTGAATATTGCTTAGCTCTTCCGTGTTTTTCTTAGTTTCCGTGTTTCTAGTTTCCCTATTTCCTCACCTACATGTTTTGATCCCTGGACTGTCTCCTTGTCGTGCCGTGTGGTTTGAGTTTGAGCTCCGTCAAGTTAATTCTTTGTCGTAAAAATTTTTTATCTTAAAATCGATTTTATACACCATTATTTTTCAGTTTTATAACGTGTGAATATATCCCCTATCGTATTCTACAACAAAAACAATCAGAGCGCCTTGTTAAAGGTGACTTGACTTGACTTGTTTATTATTGTTTGCTGCCTGCCCTGACCTTCGCCTGACTTGTGGATTACTCTTTTGTCTTTGCCCTGGATGGGTTTGTTTGCTGGTGTTTGACCCTGCCAGTTCTGACTACACTCTTTGGAATAAAGCCTGCACGTGGATCCCCACTTTGTTGTCACGACTCCCTTTGTACAGTATATTGTCATGCAAACATAAAAACAATATTTGCTGTTTTCTAACAGTATCTATCTGTGCTTTTATGGTTTTGCTCCTATGCCTATGCTGTATTTTTACTGTCCATTTTAGGCATTGAAAAGTGTGTACTCCATTTCCCACAGACACATAACATAAAATAAAAATAAACTTACCAGAAAAATGCACACACCTAACATGACCTTGTGTACACTTTTTTTAGTAGTTTGAGTAATGTTGCGACACCAGTGGGCAAGTAAAGAAATGAAAATACTGACTTAAAAGTGCTCTTCACATAAAATGTACATAAAATCTGAGTGAATTTTGAGGAGTGAGTCTGAGTGAATTTTGAAGGAATATGGTGTTCCGGTTCAAACCGAATACATTTCTTAAGTTCCACAAATAAATGTAGCCGCATGTTCTGTGTCTGTCGTTGCGCAGTATCAACTTTTATCCATGCATGCATAAAAATAGGAAAGCTGTTGTTTCTATTATATATTTCAACTGGTTAGAGTCTTAGGGATGCACCTAAATTTTAGTCAAAAATCTGAAGAGAAATGGTTACTTAAGTTTGATAAGAGAAACGTTGACATGGATAAAAATACATTATCCAGGAATAATCTGATTTACTGTAAATGCTGTAGATATTGATAATAATATCCATCTGGAGAGCTTGCATTTACAGTTGATGAGTGATAAGAAAATAATATATCATAATCCCAAAAACAATAAATAAATACATGCAATAAATACACAGTAAATTTACAACTCTACACACAGGAAAAACATACAAATACACATGGTTTTGCTCGCAATACAATCCACAAAAATCATGCAGTACGTGTTATTTATTGCACAAAACATGCTGAGCTGTTTGTACTGGTATTCTTCCTCAAATGTCTGTTTAGGAGTCTCGACACACAGATGCTTTGAAATACGCTGGGGCTAGAGGTGGGCGGTATGACCAAAATTTCATGGTATGACTAATTTTATTTCATGGTAATGATATATTTTACGATATAGTTATTTAGATATGTAGTTATTCTGAAAATTGACAAAAGGGCTTTATATTATAAATAAACTCAAATACTATAGAAATTAAAAGTACTTTACCCATCTTTCTTTTTATTTGGTAAATGATTAATTTAGTAAAAGCACACTCAACTTTTAGATTAACTGCCCCCAACTGACTAATATTAAATGCAACATGTAGGTGCAATTAAACTTTAAATATAGTTTTCTGAATTAATTTAAAATTATTTTAAAATTACTTCCTTAATAAGTAGGATACTATTAATACCAGAGTGAAGAGTTCAATAGTGACCAGAAGGAGAGCAGCAGTATGCAAACTGAACATCAACTACTGTTGTGCTGACTAAGCTGTTTAAATTATACACACCTTATAACCACATCATTATTTGACTCCAGCATGGTGAAGACTGACACGTGCTCAGCCTTTCATATTCGCCTCTCACTGCGTGTGCGCACCTTCTGCAGTATTAAAATGTGATCAGTTAATTTGAGCGTCAAATTAAGATGAATCACAGGAGGTGATCAGCGTTTGATCGTTTGGAGTTAGAAAAATATAATACGCTCGGTTGCATTCTCAATATTTAGTCATTTTGCCTCAGATTAAGTACATTCGCTTTAACAAGCAGGTTGTTCATTGCTCCCTCTGTGTTGTGAGCCTGTGCGCTCCTCTAAACTGAGGGTGCTGCGCTGCTCTCGCGGTTGACTGTTGCACCTTTGTTCCAACATGTTATTAACAACCCTTTAGAAAACTGAATCCTTTGTGGAACCTCCTGATCTGTTCATTCATCTTTCTCCATGTTTCTTTGACAAATGGCAGCGTCTCAGTCTGATGTGCGCTGTATGTGAGTTAACCACGCCTACTTATTTACATGTCGCGGTATACACAGAATGAAAAAATCTGTTAAGGCTGACATTTTATACCGCGGAAACGATATATAATGTCATACCGCCCAGTCCTGGCAATGTTTAGCATTGCTGCCAGCAAATGCTGGAGATCATAAGTTCACACTGGGTTTTGATTCAGGAAAATTGCAAGAGAGCCTTATGTGTGACCACAAACCTTAGTTGGAATGCCCGAAAATTTGACAGCACTATTTACTTTATCTACAGGTCATCACATCTAGAATTTTGAAGTAAAATAAAGTAGCGCAATAAAATTACCTTTCTTTTAAAGAGCGGGAAATTGTGCATGTCAGTTACCTGTTTCTGTGCCATGTCTCTCTAGACAGCAATATTACCACATTATTGCTGTGTACTATAATGCAGCTTTTTAACAGCAAAACTATTTTACTGATAAAAGTCACAGGGCAGTGCTGACAAGTTTTCAGTGTCCTTGAGTTAAAATTCACTCTGGTGAAAATTTATCTCAACTCACTGATTAAACCAACCCATCTGAACCTCATAATCAAAGTTTTCAGAATTGAAAACTATACAGGTTGGCGTATTGGAGCAGGGTTGGACCTAAGCTTCACAAGAGTGTGAAGATGAGACTCTGGTCTAGAGTGTGTGATGCACATATCTATTTTGTATAAATCAATTCCCATGAACACTTTAAAAAAATTGATGTTACATTTTGGTCTGTTTGTCATATCTGCTTACCACGATCGCATCACTGGCTCCTGTGGATAAGTAAATGTTGTCAGGGTCACATGTGATTCCTCCATCTCGCTGTTCAATGTACCGTGCAATGTCCTGACGAATCATTTCAATTCCCTGGCTAGTACTGTAAGCACCTGAAATATCCAGAAAGACAAAAAATTAATTCATTTGAATAAATGCCATGTATATATAACAGATAGTTTGAATGTCCTCTGAAGAAAGCATTATCTTTGTCATAGTATCCTTTCAATGGTTAAGGGGATTTCTCATGACAATGAAAAACAAAAATAGATATGAAAAAGGTACAATGGAAGTCAATGCATACTGTCAACTGTCTGGTAACCAACATTCTACAAAATATCTTCTTTATTGTTCAGCAGAAGAAAATAAAAAGCAATGACTCTAACTCTACTATAAAGACTCTTTTCACCATCTAATGGTATAACGATGTAACCTCCACTGAAGTCATAATCACCATCGCTAACACATAGACCGTTTCTCAATAGTAAATAATATTATTAAATACTATTACTATTTATATAAAATATTATTTATTGAACAATAATATTTAATAAAAAATAATAGCCATTATAAAAGGAAATAAACACAAGCAAATAATTCAGTCAAAAGTACAAATGCAGTGCTCTGATACAGCATTAAAGTTATATAAAACAAATGGCCGCTGAGGCCCTAGAGCTCACATCTCCGAATCTTTATAAATAAACAGCATCTCAGGAATGAAGATGAGGCTATGAGGGTTAGAAGTACTGTGTTCAATGTCGCTGTACTGTTGTTTAACATACCCATTGTTCATCTGGTGAAATGTCTTTAAAAAAAAACTTTCATTAGACCAAAAAAACCCTCCATAAAACAGTTTTAAAAGTAGTGAGTTGCTGAAAATTGCATTATCTAGGACCTTTATAGAGTGCGTGCCATTGTAAATACTGTAATGACACTTTTCCACTACATGGTACGGCTCGGTACGGCACGGTACGGTACTGCCCGGCTCGGCTCAGTTTGCATTTCCACTGCAGTTTAGTACAGCTTTACAGTGGGCAGGATTATAGACATGTCGTTAAAGGGTTAGTTCACCCAAAAATGAAAATTAGCTTGTGTTTTACTCACCCTCGAGGCATCCTAGGTGTATATGACTTCCTTCTTTCAGACAAATCCAGTCGGAGTTATATTAAAAATTGTTCTGGCTATTCCAAGCTCTATCATTGCAGTCATTGCAGTTGAACAGTCCACAAGTCGTCAAATATTCGCTTTAACAAGCTTCCACATATGACAGATACCAGAAGTGAGAGAAAAGTGTTTATTACGTTTGAAATATGGATATTTTTCTTACAAAAACGCATGGATTCACTACAAGAGGCCTTTATTCACCCCCCGGAGCCGTGTGAGGCACGTTTTATTTGACGACTTGTGGACTGTTCAACTGCAACACCCGCTGACTGCAATGATAGAGCTTGGAATAGCCAGGACCATTTTAAATATAACTCCGACTGGATTCGTCTGAAAGAAGAAAGTCATATACACCTAGGATGCTTCGAGGGTGAGTAAAACACAGTCTAATTTTCATTTTTGGGTGAACTAACCCTTTAAAGCTTTTTCATTCCACGTTGTCCCATGAAGCTCTCGCTGGATCCGCTTCTCGGCTATCAATGAGAGGAACGTCTGTATTTCCTCAACAGACCACGAAACAGCCATTATTTTGTTGTTTAAAAACAGGTGCGCTCATTCGAAACCGATGCATTCATTCAAAAAAAGTTTATTTAAGTTTTTTTGTCTTTTATTTTGATATTTAACCATGTTTCATGTTGCTGTCATGTGTTTTCCTACCCTGTCATGTGATCCTGCTATTGGTTCCTTTGTTCAATGTGTCATGCTGTTGATTATGCCGACTTCACACTGCACTATTTTCAAAGACGTCGCATCACTGTTGGTTTCACGTTATTCAGAAGAATCAGAATCAGAATCAGAATGAGTTTTTATTGCCAGGTATGTTGCCTCGATTTGCCTCACACTGGCGATTTCGCAAAACCTGTCGACGAGTGAAAAATCGGGCTAAAGTCATGCAGTGTGAACTCGGCATTAGTTGTCTTAGTCATGTGTCTTGTTTCTCAATGGGGGGCTATAGTACCCAAGCTCCTGTGGATGCGGAGCTTGGTCCAGAACTCATAAGAATGCTTGCCAGTGTGATGGAACCACATCTGATGTCATTGTGAGCAGCTGGCATCCCCAAGGCACTGGCTGTCACAGAGGCTGTTCCCCTATCCTCAGTGCTTCCTGTTATGGTGGTAGCCATCCTGTGTGTTTGGGCTACTCACTGCTCTGTTACTCAAGTCCATGCTCTGTTACTCAAGTCCTCCACTGCTCCACAGTCTACCACTGCTCCATGGTCTGCCCCTGCTCCATGGTCCAGGTCCTCCACTGCTCCACGGAGGCCATATCTGAGCTCATTGCCTGTCCTGTCACCATCAAGGAGGCCATCCATGAACTCACAATCTGTCCAGTCACAGCCACAGAGGCCGTCCATGAACTCACAGTCTGTCCTTTCACAGCCAGTCACAGCCACAGAGGCTCTCCATGAACTCACAGTCTGTCCTGCGAGCAGCTGGCATCCCCAGGGCCTCAGCACTGGCTGTCACAGAGGCTGTTCCCCTATCCTCAGTGCTTCCTTTTATGACGGTAGCCATCCTGTGTGTTTGGGCTACTCACTGTTCTGTTACTCATGTCCATGAATCTGCCCCAGAGGCCTCTCCTGTCCATGAGTCTGCCCCAGAGGCCTCTCTTGTCCATGAGTCTGCCCCTGTTCCTCCCGAGATGGCAGCTTCCGCTGCAGAACCTCCAGAGGTGGCAGCAGCTTCTGCTGCAGAACCTCCTGTGGTGGTGACATCCGCTTCAGCTCCTCTCAAGGCAGTAGTGCCCACTTCTGAACTCTCTGTCTGCCTTGTCACGACCAAGGAAGCTGTCCATGAACTCTCTGTCTGTCCGGTAATGGCCATGGAGGCCATATCTGAGCTCATTGCCTGACCTGTCACGGCCAAGGAGGCCATCCATGAACTCACAATCTGTCCAGTCACAGCCACAGAGGCCGTCCATGAACTCACAGTCTATCCTGTCACAGTCACGGAGGCCGACCATGAACTCACAGCTAGAGCCTGCTCACATCATGCCTGCCAAGCCAAAGCCTGCTCAAATCACGCTTGCCAAGCCAGAGCCTGCTCACGTCATGCCTGTCAAGCCACAGCCTGCTCACACCATGCCTCCCGCACCAGAGCCTCTGCACAAGATGGCCGCCATGCCCGTCTTGACTGTCCACACCTGTCATGACTGCCACGCCAGAGCCTCATCATGCCACTGCTGCCATGCAAGTTTACCCTAAGTATTTTTTAGGGGGGGGGGGGGGGGGGG
>NW_015505757.1:122459-129757 GCF_001515645.1 Sinocyclocheilus grahami
GGCTCAGCACCCGCCTACTTCCACTCACTACTACGAATCTACATCCCCTCCAGAAGTCTGAGATCCACTAGTGAGCAACGTCTCGTGGTACCATCACAGAGAGGCTCAAAATCACTTTCCAGAATGTTCTCGTTCACTGTTCCTGGCTGGTGGAACGATCTTCCCACCCCTATCCGGAATGCTGAATCCCTGACAATTTTCAAACGACAGCTGAAAACTCATCTCTTTAAACGCTACTTGACTTCATCTTAAAAAAAAAAAGTTTTCTTTCTCTTTATTTTTTCTAGGTTGTACTTATTTGAACAATGCCTAAAACTTGGTATTACAAGCACTTCCTGTGTCTGTTTGCCTCTTTAAGAAGAATCGCTTTATGTATTCCCCAATTGTAAGTCGCTTTGGATAAAAGCATCTGCAAAATGACTAAATGTAAATGTCTAAATGTATGGCGGTAGCCATCCTGTGTGTTTGGATTACTCACTGCTCTGTTACTCAAGTCAAGTGAACTCTCTGCTTGTCCTGTTGTGGCTGCAGAGGCCGCTGTCTATACTCTCTGTTCCAGTCCCGCCTTATCCGCCGTGTTAGTCCCCGGAACCATCTGTTCCACTAAAGTGGTCATTTGTTCCACCATGGGGATCTTCGGTCCTGTCTGCTCTGCTGTGGTAGTCTCCTGCTCTGCCGGCTCCGCCCTGGCTTCCTTCTCTGCCAGCTCTGACCTAGTGGTCTTCAGTCTCACCTGCTCCGCCCTAGTGGTCCTTGACTCTGCCCTGGCTTCCTGCTCTGCCGGCTTTGAACTGGTGGTCTTCTGCTCTGCGTGGACTCCCTGCTCCACCTGCTGTGCCACTGCTCCATGGCCCAGGTCCTCCACTGCTCCACGGTCTACCACTGCTCCATGGTCTGCCACTGCTCCATGGTCCAGGTTCTCCACTGCTCCACGGTCTAGGTCCACCACTGCTCCATAGTCCAGGTCATCCACTGCTCCACGGTCTAGGTCCACCACTGCTCCTTGGTCCAGATCCTCCAGTGCTTCACTTTCCAGGCCCACCTCTGCTCCATGGTCTAGACCTGCCCTTGCTTCACTTTCCAGGTTCACCACTGCTCCACGGTCTGCCTCTGCTCCACGTCCCAGGTCCACCTTGGCCCCACTGCCCAGATCTGCCACTGCCCCATGGTCCTGGCCTACCACTGCTCCTCAGTTCTGATCCTCTGCCATGCTATGATTCTGATCCTGTTCCCCTGCATGGGCCTGGCCCTCCATCCCTCCCCCTATTCAACCTCCACTCTACCACCCTCCTGGACTTTTTGAGTTTTGTTTGGGTTGGAGTGGGTGTTACGTTAGGGCGTCTGAAGCTGCCTTTAGAGGGGGTATATGTCATGCTGGTTTTTGGGTTTTGTTTTGAAGGTTTTCTTTCCTTGTATTTTGATATTTAACCATGCTTCATGTTCCTGTCATGTGTTTTCCTACCCTGTTACATGATCCTTCTATCGGTTCCTTTGTTCAGTGTGTCATGTTGTGATTGGTTGTCTTAGTCATGTGTCTTGTTTCTCACTGGTTGGATGGTGTCATGTGACCGATATTGTTTGGCATAAGTAGCCCTCATGTTGCCATTGTCTCTGGTCGAGTATTGTTCATGTAATCCTCTGTTGGAGAGTCTTGTTCATGTTTTTGCTAAGCCAAACTTTGTTCATGTTTTTGGTCACTGTTGGATTTTTAATAAACTGCACTTGGGTTCATTACAACTAGCCTTCAATGGACTAATCGTTACACCTTTTTCCAATTTTCTACTGTCCAATCATTTTCCTGTTCTTAGCTGACAGCTCTTGTACTTCCTTTGTAACGAGTGGTTATTTGAATTACTCTTGCCTTTCTATCAGCTCGAACCAGACCATTTTTCTCTGACCTCTGGCACCAACAAGGCATTTTTGCCCAAAGAACTGCCGCTCACTGGATATTTTCTCTTATTTGGACTATTTTCTGTAAACCCTAGAGATGGTTTTGCATGAAAATCCCAGTATATCAGCAGTTTCTGAAATACTCAGACCAGCCAATCTGGCAACAACCAAAGTCACCTTTCCTCCCCGTTCTGATGCTCAGTTTGAACTCCATCAGATCGTCTTGACCCTGTCTACATGCCTAAATGGATTGAGTTGCTGCCATGTGATTAGCTGATTTGATATTTGCGTTAACAAGCAGTTAAACAGGTGCAACTAATAAAGTGGCCTGTGAGTGTATATACACATAATTAACTAATAATCTAGATTAGCATATATCTTGTTCTCTTTTTCTTTAGCCTGCTTTTTTCTGGATTGCTCTTCTCTCTAGCTTGAGCAGTGACTAACGACTAATGAATGTAAATTTAAGACTTTGTATATATAAATTTATAGAGTTTGTATTTCTAGCTTTCTGTGCTTTTCTAAGGTGTGGGGAGTTCACTTTTAAATAACTCCATTAATCCTGCCATTATTCACACTATGTCAGATATTATTTTAGACCATCACCAACTGACTTTATTGCTTGTTCTGAAAAGCGATGTGTATGCTGATTGGCCAGCTATCCTGTGTGCTGTGATTGGCTGAATACCTCAAGTGTTTGACGGAAATGTTACGCCCCTTACCATAATGTGATGCTGTGTCCCGGCACGATGAGACAAAACCAATAAAACCCATTAAAAACAAGCCATTTGTTGAATCCAGTGGGGACATAATTACTGATTATAATGACTTATACTGTCTTTTTACGCGTTGCGTTGCGTATCGTGCCGCGTAAACATAAAACCATGTCTGCATTTGTGATCGGAGAAACGACAAACAACAAGCGCTACTCTACACTGCTTAAAACTCGCGTTTGAATCATCAGTGGTAAATTCTTTAAATATAAAAAACATACTTACAGGCTGTGAGTCAGAAGCGCCAGACTGTCCTTGCAAAGTTGGAACTGCCCCACTTTATAGAAACAGCCTTTGTGCACAGACTGTAAGCGCGAAGTTGATGTATTTCCTCAGCGACCAGCACGGATCAGCTCTAGGCATGACGAAGTGGATATCGTCCACTTTTGGAAGGCCAAACAAAGTAGTTTCGCTTTCACAACGAAACACACAGCATCTCCACAACATGGCAGCGGCGGCAACAATACTACAGTGAGAATAAAAGTTACGCCTTCTTTCTTTGCGTGAACATTTAGGCAGTGTTATGCAAATCTTCCCACATAGTGACGTAGACATGTGGGGGCGTGTTTAAACGAAGTGTTTTAGGAGGGCGTGGACGAGTCTTAACTTTTATAAAGAATAACTCTTTGCAACTTTAGGGATCTTATCTATGCACGAACAGCTTGTAACACTCCAAAGAGAAAGGAAAATTTGAAATTGCATCATATGACCCCTTTAATTAATTTTAATGAGAAACAATGAGAAACAGGTGAATAAAGACTGACAGTCAATGTTTAATTTTTGTCATTTTTGCTCGTTTATATGGGCCATCCCAAGCATGAATGCAATGTGTTCGATGTCAAACTCCAAAATCAGATTATTTTTAATTCTTAAAAAATTATTTAATTCTTATTTGAAAAAATAATTATTTTATTTTATTAACAAAATATTTTAGTTTGTCTTGTATATTTTTTTCATTCGATCAGATAATATTTTAAGCTGTTATATGGTCATATTACAACGTGCCCCTCAGATGTTACAATGTACCCCACCTACGGGGCATATTGTAACATTTCACTTCCATTTTTTGAGGGTAAATAAAGAAAAAAGTATACACTGTAATCATGAAACAAAGCAATATATTTGTACTAGACAAGTGTAAAATTACTGTGGATTAAAATTTTATATTCTGAACCCCATATGGATTTACACAAACTGAGAAAGTCAAAAAGTGTTACTTTGTGCCCCGCTCTCCCCTATTTTTCAATAGGCAAATGCACATATTTCTTTCAAAGCTCCTTTAGGCTGCATTGTATTCTTACAGGATGTTACACAAACACTGGATTCATACATGCTTATTATACACTGTAATCATGAAACAAAGCAATATATTTGTACTAGACAAGTGTAAAATTACTGTGGATTAAAATTTTATATTCTGAACCCCATATGGATTTACACAAACTGAGAAAGTCAAAAAGTGTTACTTTGTGCCCCGCTCTCCCCTATTTTTCAATAGGCAAATGCACATATTTCTTTCAAAGCTCCTTTAGGCTGCATTGTATTCTTACAGGATGTTACACAAACACTGGATTCATACATGCTTATTGTTAACACTAATCCAAAGTTGGTTGAAATAATAATAATGAATTATTATTAATATTTCTGTGATGATAACTATGTAAACTAAATCTGCCACAATGCAGATTATATGATAACAATATACTAGGCTACTATATGAAACGCTTACCGCTGTATATGGCATTATAATGTTTCCATACTGTTTGGAAACGAAACATAAGGTTGTAGTATGCAGAATACTAGTATTTAATAAGACGGCGGTGACGACTTTTATAGTAACTTTTTAAAAAACAAATAAATAAATAAATAATTCGCAAAGTTTCTGACCGCCTATAATATTTGAATGATTTTATTAGTAGATGAACTGGCACTCACCATCTTGAGTTCTCTTTCGATCTGAACTGCCCTCTGGACTATGGGACCCCGTACAGCGTATTCCACGCGTTTAACGTTCGGGTTCATCGTGTCCATCGTCAGCACCCTGTCACGGTATTCACAGCCGTTCTCAGTCATTCTCCGTGTATTCCTTTTCAGAGAATTTCTGGTGAAAAACCTGGTGATAACAGAACAGACGTGCAATACTCAAATAATACGGCAATCAAGAACGTCATATGCATGCACATCCTCTGTTTCCCCCCTTCTTCTTCTTCTTCTTCTTCTTCTTCTTCTTCTTCTTCTTCTTCTTCTTCTTCTTCTTCTTCTTCTTCTTCTTCTTCTTCTTTCTTCTTTCTTCTTTCTTGGAGGAGACAAATTGACACGTGTGCGATGGCACCTCTTGTATCCATTAGTTTTCTTCTTCTTCTTCATCCGCTCTTGATTCTATGGTAGCCCATAGAACTTTTGGGAAAGTTATCAAATCTGGCACATAGATAAAGCCAAGGACGCCTTTTAACCATAGCAAATTTGGGGCAGTACTCCAAATCACTATAGGCGGAGTTGGCAAATGCTAGGGGGGCAGTGCATCCATATGTGCGCTCAATAGATTATTTTTTATATATATAACGTTATATAATAATCTTTTTTATTATGGCTGCACGATAAATCGAAATAAATATGGCTAAATGCGATAGTATTATCACGAAGGCTGCCATTACCGTTAACAGAGGCCAGAGACGCTAAACGCACAGAGGACGTGCAAAATATTGGAAGAAAATCCTAAATAGTAAATTGGGGATGAGATTTACATGAATGTATCTGAATATTCATAAGAAAAGTTTAGATGGCAATTTTTTTCATCTTACCTCCATATAATGCTCATTAAAAATGTTTCTATAAGCCAGGGCTGCTTTGTTTACAGCGGTAACTAAGGAAACGCTATATTGCCGTTGTTCCATAAGCGCCACCTGCTGTCAGAGAGGGAATCTGCCATCTCATTCATCCCGTCTGCTGTTTTTGTTTCGTGCAGATTTTTTATGTAGCATAATTTTACAAAGCTAAAGTCAGACCATTCTGATTTTGCTTAAAATGTAGAAATTATACAGTCTAATTTAAATAAAAAACTGCTCTTGCTACATGTATGTAGCATCTTTGATTGGATCATATTCCAGATTTGGCCTATTACAGTTCAGCCTGTAATAGAGCAAATAAACATCTTGTTCATGTACACGTATTTTCATTCTTTCTGGTCTCTTTCTTAAATTGCTAATTTTAAGAATGTTTGAAACGAAGTAATCAAGACATATATTAGTATTGCAATTTTACTTTACTTTAATTTTTAATTTTAATGTAATAAAATTAGATTAAATATTGCAGTGTAGGCAGGCCCGGATTGGCTAATCGGGTAATTGGCTAATTCCCGGTGGGCCGGTCTGTGTTTTGGCCGTCATAACGCAATTTGTCCCGTATTCGCAGGCACGCCATATGACCACCAGACCATATGAATAACAAATTCTCAATTGATAATGAATCATTCTTTGTGCGCAAATTGTTTTATTTGTGAACGTAGCCACTCAAGGAAGAAGCCGCTCGAGCTAACGCCAATTCCCTTCACCGTCTGAATTTTGATTTTGGCAAATCAGTTTGGGCGAATGCAACTTATTGATCATGAGCCCAACATCCAGCAAGGCAGGAAAACATTCAGTCTACCTGAGGAAAGACGTCTTTCACTATTGTAAGTTAATGCTGTTAAATAGAGAGAGAGAAATACATTTTTAAAAATGAGCTTCATTCTTAAACTTGGTCCTCAGTATATTATTGAAGTACAAATCCAAGCACTAGAAAGTAGGCCGCACTCTCCAATTTTTCTTTAATTGAAAAATATGCATTTTCATTCATTCATAGGCTATATGGTTGCACTAATATTTTAGTTCAAAAATGTGAGTGCCATTGTTTAAAAAAATGCTTTATTGACTGACGTTTCATAGACCTTCAGTTGTTATGCTTTCAAATTTCATGCAATTGTATGAAATTTCTCAGTATTTTCACCTCCTAAATTAGTAGGCCAATACATTTTTAAAAATGAGCTTCATTCTTAAACTTGGTCCTCAGTATATTATTGAAGTACAAATCCAAGCACTAGAAAGTAGGCCGCACTCTCCAATTTTTCTTTAATTGAAAAATATGCATTTTCATTCATTCATAGGCTAGCCTATATGGTTGCAATAATATTTTAGTTCAAAAATTCAAGTGTCATTGTTTAAAAAAAAAAAAATGCTTTATTGACTGATGTTTCATAGACCTTCAGTTGTTATGCTTTCAAATTTAATGCAATTGTATGTAATTTCACAGTATTTTCACCTCCTAAATTCGTAGGCCTTCACTACTTTTCAGTCACAATTCTTTAATGGTACAATTTACTTTTTTTTTTTTTGTATGACATTAAAATAAGTTTTTGAATAAATGTACATAAATAGGTTAAGCAAAACAAATGTGATTATTTTTGAGAACTTTTGAACTGCAGGCAGACATACATTATGGTACAGTACAAATATTTTGAGCGTCCCTTATTCTGTCCCTTATTAAGAATCACAATTGTTCCTTATTTTCCATTTGCGGCACCTTGCTAAGAAAAAAAAAAAAAAAAACTCAGTTGTTGGAGATATGCGAGCAAAAGATATATAAAGGCCAGTATATATA
>NW_015505757.1:129831-143774 GCF_001515645.1 Sinocyclocheilus grahami
TATATATATATATATATATATATATATATATATATATATATATAAACAAAAGTTCTAGAAAAATAGAATGAACAATGCACTATTGCAGACTTATATACTGAGGTTTTAATTATTTTAATAGCTCAGTCGTAAACTAAAGTGGGCCGGTCTAAGGCATGAAACTCCAGGGCTGAAAATGAGTCCCACTCCAGCCCTGAGTGTAGGCTTATACCTTTGGATGATAACAGTCAAATTCTCTAATTTAAATAACTAGGCAGCTGACTTAATGATAATATTGTATCATTTGTTTTATGCCATAAAACTATGCAGTTTCTGTGTGAATGATCTCTGGTGCATTGGCTATGATGCAAGGGCGTGATATCTTGCCTATAGGGCACCAAGCTGGTCAAGGCCAGCCCTGATTTGGAGTCTTTAACTCAAACCCTCTAGCACCACTAACTGTCCAAATTTGTACTTTGTTTACGTTATTAACCATAAGGTCTAGAAATAAAAATTAATATGTTTTTCTGATTTCTTTGGCTCAAGATGATTCGATTTGTACCCTAAGAGGTCATGTTGATGTTGTCAATTTTCCATCATGAAAATGTTCCTGCCATTTTGAATTTTTGTGAAAAACCTACTTTTTTCGAACTCCTCCTAGACCATTGCTCCATTTTTTGTAAAAAAATAAATAAAACCAGATCATCTTCAGACCATACTGACAAAAAGTTGTCAAATTCAAGTTGATTAGTTAAACTGTTATCAAATAACATGTGAACAAATTTCACAAAGAGCTTGCCAAACTGAATGTGAGGCTATATCTCCGCAGTGCTGTAGCCAATTCAGACCAAACTTGGTGTTATGACAACCATGACCAAAGGGTACCTGCACAGCCTGGTACCCAGCTATTTAACACTACTTTTTGTCACATCAAATTGTGGCTCATTATTATTAATAATAATAATACAAAAGGCTATACAATAAAACAGTACGATGACAAATTTACTTATATTAAACTTTGAACTTTTATTAACAATATGAATAAGGAAAATATTGTAACATTGTAACACAAATAAATAAACGGTCTTTGGATTCCCCTTTTCTTTAAAACGATCGTAGTTTGTGGTTCATTATTAGCCCATTAATTAAAACACATCAGCCATAAAATAGTACAATGGCAAATTCGCATAGGCCTATATTAAACATCTAACTTTTATTAACAAGATGAATAAGACGGATATACTTGCGTTGTAACCCAAATAAATAGCCTAAGGTCTTTTCCCTCTTTTAAAACAAATACTTAGTTTGTGGTTCATTGTTTTATTTATTCATTTATTTATTTAGGCTATATTTAATGAAAACAGCAACAATAAAGACAACTCGCTTATATTAAACGAAGAAATGAAACATTTATTAACAAAAGGTGCGCTTTTGGATCATAGTGTCTCGCGTCACTCTCGTCACGTGACCAACCCCCCCCCCCCCCCCCCACTGCTTTAGATGCTTCATGTTTCATTGTCTAAGAAAAACAACAGTCATACACAGAGAACAAATTAAAACAAATTTAAACAACTAACTTCTAGTTATAACTGATATAACTGACATTTGTAACATGAAGCAAATAAGGATATCATGGCAGTTTGAGAAATATACATGATGTTTAATGGGTACAGTTGAAACGGTGTTTCTTGCCGTTTTTAAGAATTATATAGCACTTATAAATGATTAATAGTACTTATTAAAATGATGTGGTTTGTAATTGGTAAAATGTGCTTGGAAATAAATGATCAGAATATCAACTTGCCTAATCCTTTTGCATGCACTGTAATTTTAATCTTTAATTGGGCTGTTGTTTTGTAAGCAAATTATACTCTAGCAGGGGTTTGCATTGCCTTGAATAAAATGAAGAACTAAAATAAAAAATTTTTAAAACCAATAATGTAATAAACAAACATTCTTCAAAATATCTTATTTTGTTTTCAATGGAAGAAAGACATTCATACAGGTTTGGAACAACAGGGTGAGTAAATTAAATGTTTGGGTCAACCGTCCCTTAAATAAATTAGCAATTATGGAATTAAGGAAATCAGTCGGTTAACCACTTGATTATAACTATCATTTTAACTCTATAGGCACCCTAATAAAAAGGGGACAATAATCTTGAAGCCTCTGTTCAGTGAAGGTTCAAGAGTCTAATATTTCTATTGGCTTTACTGTGGATCTGCTGTGTATAATAATAAAATGAAAAACGATATACAGTGGGTATAGAAAAGAATCACCTCTTCCCCCATTAAAATAACCACATTTTGTTGCTTTGCATCCTGAAAAGAAGACGGACACAGTTTTTGTTTTATCCAGCTGTATATAACAACAAGAAGTCAGGGGAAAAAAAGAAAAACAGAATCACTGAATTGGAAAAAGGATCCCTCCTTGTATCAGTATTTTGTTGAACCACCTTTTGCTTTACAGCCTTTAGTCTGTTGATTCGTCTCTACTAACTTTGTACATCTAGACTTTGCAATATTTGCCTACTCTTCTTTGCAGAACTGCTCATGTTCAGTTAAATTTGATTGTGACTGTTTATGGACTGTAGTCTTCAAGTCATTCCACAGATATCAGTGGGGTTTAAGTCTGGGCTCTGACAAGGCCATGCAAGAACATTCACCTTTTTCTCCTTTAACCACTGTGTGGTCAGTTTTGCTGTGTGCTTTGGGTCATTGTCATGTTGGAAGGTTCCCCCCCATTGACAACTTTCTGGCAGAGAGCAGATTTTCCTCAATAATTTGACAGTATTTTGTCCCATCCATTTTTTTTCCTATCCTGACAAGTGCTCCAGTCCCTGCTGCAGAGAAACACCCCCATAACAGGATCTTACCACCTCCATGCTTTACTGTAGGAATGCTGTTATTTGGACGATGAGATTGCATTTCCGCCAGACATATGGTTTGGTGTTGAGGCCAAATCAGTGGCGTAACTTTGCTTTGAAAAGTGGTGGGGACACAGCGCAACTGGTTTTGCTAGTTTTTTATTTAATAACCTAATTTACTTGGGGACTGGGTTTAGAGTTGAACAAACTTAATTTTTGCTTTTCAAAAATACATTGATGTAAGATGAACGCAGGTGCTGAGGGGGTGCTAGATCATTGACAGAGGGAGCTGCACAATTCAGGCCTCCAGACTCATTATTCCCACTGGTTGCTCTTTTGCGATTAACTTTCTCAGTTGGCTGCACCAGCACTTTTTTTTTGCGCTACAACATGTTGTTAATCAATGCACGCTTATGGACTTTTATCGTAGTTTATAGTTATATGGAAAGGAAGCTCTCCATTTTTAAAATAAAATGCTATAGCCTAATGACATTACGAAAAGTGCGACAGCTGCAAATCACGTCGTTATTGCACTGCACGAGTTATGCATGCATAAGGAGTCAAAAACATTTTTTTATCACCCTAATTAGATTATGAAGAATGATTTGTTGATCTTCTTTTCCCTTTAATACATAGCCTATACCTTCCGCAATATATTTTTCAATTACTTTCAAAAAGTGGTAGGGACAACATCGACCCTGGCAAAAAGTGGTGGGGACATGTCCCACCCGTCCTACCCACAAACTACGCTTATGGGCCAAATAATTCAATTTTAGTCTCATCTGACCATAACACCTTTTTCCATGTGGCCTCCAAATCTTCAAGGTGTATTTTGGCAAAGCTCAGTCGTGACTGCATGTGGCCTTTTTTGAGGAATGGCTTTTTTCTTGCAACCCCCTTTCTTGTGATCAGGGCCGGATTTACGCATAGGCATTCTAGGCACGTGCCTATGCTTGCTCGTCCAGGGGGGCCCAAACGACATCCTGATCCAGGGAGGGTCTGTGTAGTTTTTTTAAATACCTTCCACTTCTTAATAATATACTTTATTGTGCTTCTAGGCATTGATAAAGCCTTTGAATATGTTTGGGATCCACCTACTGACTTGTGACTGTCCACAACTTTATCCCCATTGTTGATTGTTTGCTTCAGTTGCACTACCAAGGACTGAAATGTTTCAGTAAAGCTCTTTTCATGCTGAGCTAATCAAAATGACGCAGTTGAAAGACAAATGGCTTTGTTTATCATTGAGAAGGTGATTAGCTACACCTGATTGAGTTTACAAGTCATTTTTAGGAGGGGGTGATCCTTTTTCCAACTCAGTGATTCTGTTTTTTTTTTCTGACATGTTGGTGTTATATCTTTCACTTGAATGTTATAAGTTGCACTGAGTAAATACAGCTGGATAAAACAAAAACTGTGTCCCTCTTCATTTCAGGCTGCCAAGCAACAAAATGTGATTATTTTAAAGGGGATGATTCTTTTCTATATCCACTGTAGAACACTGCACATTTTAGTCAAATGTTAGCTTTAATGAACAATAACACCCATTATAAAAGTATACGTATAATAAGTTTGTACAATAGGAAATAAATACAAGCAAACAATTTAGTCAAAAGTACAAAGGCAGTGCTCTAGTACAATGTTAAATTTAATAAAAAATCTAAACTTATTAGTCTTAACTTTGCCCACAACAAAACCGATTATATATAGGTATATATATAGATAATATAGGCTTTAGTTTAAAAATTTAATTATTCTGAAGAAGATTCTGTTTGTTTGTAAATGAATCTTTTTTGGATAGTTTTTCTTTGTGGTATAAAGATTTGGTATTTTTGATGTGCCAGTGCCAGATATAGCCCAGAGTCTCAACTGAGCAACATCAGTTAAGAAGCGAATGAGCAACTTTGTCTGATGACTTGCATTTGCGTCAACATCAACATTTAACTGCTGAGCTTGTGTTTTCTCAGAGTATGTTTTCATTACTGGAAGGCGTAATGTTGTTCTCTGCCATTCAGCTAATGATATGCTGGAAACATGCAAGAACTAACTTCTCTTGACTTCTAACTTTGCCATTTTTGGTGTAAAAATTATTTTAGTGGATGTATGAAGTCAGTTCCCTTCAAATTAAAACAGTAATCTCATCATCACATTAACTTTTTGGATGTTCCACTAATGTCTGCAACCACAAAGTGTCACAACATTTTTTGTTATCATTTTCAATGCTGGTCCATTGTTTTGTCATTTCAAACTGTCATTTCAAAAACAAACAAACAAAAACTTTCCAGACACTAATGATATCAGTAATATTTGCAAACAAATCATGAAGTAAATTTTTTGTACTTTTGTAAATAATTGCACAGTACCTTATTTGATCACTTTTGGTCAATAATCTCTGTCTTCCAATTGTTTAATCTGATCGTCTTCCCTCTTTTCTGTGCACAGTTAAAAAGACAACTCCACCAATGTGAAGACCTTGTGTTCATATATGACATCAGAGGTTTTTTCCTGCCCACCCCTTTCATTCCGTTCTATTCAAGGAATGCAACCACAAAGTGTCACAACATTTTTTGTTATCATTTTCAATGCTGGTCCATTGTTTTGTCATTTCAAACTGTCATTTCAAAAACAAACAAACAAAAACTTTCCAGACACTATCAGTAATATTTGCAAACAAATCATGAAGTACATTTTTTGTACTTTTGTAAATAATTGCACAGTACCTTATTTGATCACTTTTGGTCAATAATCTCTGTCTTCCAATTGTTTAATCTGATCGTCTTCCCTCTTTTCTGTGCACAGTTAAAAAGACAACTCCACCAATGTGAAGACCTTGTGTTCATATATGACATCAGAGGTTTTTTCCTGCCCACCCCTTTCATTCCGTTCTATTCAAGGAAAGTTTCCAAGACATTTCCGAGTCAACTTTGGCCTCTATGGACTGTACCTTCTCAGGAGAGAGTGATATTCGATCTTTGTAGACATGTGATGTTGATCCAGATGACATTCAGTTGAACAGAACGTGTTGCACTCTGACAAAATGTACAAATGCTGCAGTCCATCAGCATAAACTGTACCATATTACACATCTTCTTCAACAGCTGTTGCTAAAACATCAGCCATCAAAACACAGGGACCACATTCTAAAGATAACGCACAGCTGATTGTGACATGTTGGTTGTAGAATGGAAGGAGAGAGTTAAGGCAAGGATCTATTTGCACCGTTTATTAACCCTGTGCTATTGTTCGATCATTTAAAGAAAAGATCCCACGTGGTCTGAGAATTAAGAAATTTCCTTCAATTCGGGGCTGATCATTTGGACTGAAATAAGTGGAAAACAATACTGAATAAATGCTCTCTATAGATCTCATCTTTCTCCCCAATAAGGAAGCTAAAAAAATTTAAATGCAAAAGGAAATAGATTTATTTTCTTTTTACCCCAAAATTGTTTTTAATTGATTAATTAATTTTCCTCTATATTTAAAAATATTTTATTTTTGTTTTCCAATTTAATTAATGTATATTTTTCTTTTGTATTTTACTACAATGTTTGATTTGTGTAGGAGTTGGTTGGTTAAAGCCATTCCCACTAATTAATCTGGTCAACCAGCTGTTTTGATGATTCACTGATTGCCAATAGTTTAAAGAATGTTTGTGTGAATAATGGATGTGTTTCCTGAAGAATGTGTATTCTGTGTCAAGCTGAAATGAGTTGATCAACTCTTTTAGGCCCGGTTTCACAGACAGGGCTTAGATTTAGCCAGGATTAGACCATAGTTCAGTTAGGACATTTAAGTAATTTTTATAAACATGCTTAGAAAAAAACATTACTGGTGTGCTTTTTGGGTGTGGGGGAAGTCGTGGCCTAATGGTTAGAGAGTCGGACTCATAACCCAAAGGTTGTGGGTTCGAGTCTCGTACCGGCAGGGGTTGTAGGTGGGGGGAGTGAATGTACAGCGCTCTCTCTCACCTTCAATACCACGACTGAGGTGCCCTTGAGCAAGGCACCGAACCCCCAACTGCTCCCCGGGCGCCGCAGCATAAATGGCTGCCCACTGCTCCGGGTGTGTGTTCACGGTTTGTGTGTGTTCACTGCTGTGTGTGTGCACTTTGGATGGGTAAATGCAGAGCACTAATTCCAAGTATGGGTCACTTCACTTTTTGAGACAAAACAAAGGCACTGATCTATTTTAAGATCAGTCAGTGCAAGTTTCTTTCAGTTGAAACAGCTCAGACTTATTCTAGGACAGGCTTAAAGGAACACTCCACTATTTTTGAAAATAGGCTCATTTTCCAACCCCCCTAGAGTTAAACAGTTGAGTTTTACCGTTTTTTAATCCATTCAGCCGATCTCCGGGTCTGGCGGTAGCGCTTTTAGCTGTAGCTTAGCATAGATCATTGAATCTGATTAGACCGTTAGCATCTCGCTCAAAAATGACCAAAGAGTTTCTATATTTTTCCTATTTAAAACTTGAATCTTTTTGTAGTTACATCGTGTACTAAGACCGACGGAAAATGAAAAGTTGCAATTTTCTAGGCCGATATGGCTAGGAACTATACTTTCATTCCAGCGTAATAATCAAGGAACTTTGCTGCCGTACCATGGGTGCAGCAGGCGCAATTATATTACGCAGAAAATAGTCCCCAGCACGCTCCCTGTGCAAGCAGGTGGTCACGTTGGTTATGTTGACAGAAGTTAGCCTATTTTCAAAGCAAATTCTTTCATTGCATTTGAGGTATGCATTTTATCTGTTCATATATTCGCTGGGAATTGAACCCATGACCTTAGCGTTGTTAGTATTATGCTCTACTACTTGACCCACAGAAGCCAATTGCAAATTGGCAAAGTTACTACCTGGTCTTTATTACAGTTATACAGCTCGGTGAGACAAGAAAATATGCTAAAACTGTGGTTGAAAATTGCTGGATATATAAGAAATAAGTAACCAAAGGATTATAATCGAATATATGTTAGAAAATGGAATAGAAATGTACAATTTCTCCCAGGAAGTATCAACAGCCATAATACCACCATGGATATTCCCAGATTATATAGGCCAAGGTGTTTATACATAATTGAAATAGCTGAAAAGACAAATGGAATAGAGAATGGAAAGAACAATAAAACATAAAAAGAATACATAACATACTATATGTGCATTTAGAAATATATACAGATTATTTTGAAGACACAGTAAAACTGACATGTCTGTAAGGACACATTTATCCTAGAATTCAACATAAACGTCAATAAAACAATAATTAATAATGTAGCTATATACACTGCAGAACTAAGTGGGTGGAGGAAGTTAAACCAGACAGAGTGATGATTTATTCAGATCAGAGCATGTGAGCGGAGCGGAGTGGGAGCGGAGCGGGGAGCGGAGTGGTAAAATATCCTTAAGAGCGCAGGGCACCTTTCTGAAGATTCCGCTCCGCTCGCTCAAAACGCTCAGCGCCGCTCGCTCAACCCAGAATGCCGTTTGGTGATTTGCTTGTTCGAGATCGAGAATCTGTAGAGATCGAGAATAGTAGAGCAGTTATGGAGTTCAGATATTGTTTCAACGAAGTTGCAAGCCTTATACATAAATGTAAAGTAAAAAATCTAAGTTAAGAATGAGCAGGGCGAAGAAACTGAGAGGGAGTGCGGGGAGAGTTAGTAAAGATTCATATGTTTCGCTCTGAAACATGATAATAGCTATTTATCAGCATGCTTAATTTTAGACAATAATCCAAGAATTTCGTTACAAACAGTAAACAATTAGGCCTACTAGAGAAATGTTATGTCGGAGCGGGATCTGAGCGGGAATTGGTTTACGGTGAGCGTGAGCGGAATATTAACGGAGCGCTTGCTTGTGCGGTTAGAGCGACTGAGCGGAGCGCACGTCCATAGAGCGGAAAACGTAGCTCACATGCTCTGATTCAGATTCAGCAGCTGCACTGCATTAAGTAAAACAACAAAAAATAAAATTTTAATAGAAATATACACTTCTAAATTTCGAAAAACTAGGAATATATGGTCAGTCCTGCTGGGTACCAGCTCAAATGTCTTCAAGGAAAGGAAAGATCTGAGCCATTAAAACAGCACTGAAACAAAATGACTAACTTGAGAAAAATTAAGGTAAATTATTAATTAAAAGCAACGCAGACAAACAATGGCAAAAGACTTGACACAGATAATAAAAGTAGAGATTATTAGGTAGAGTGGGGAAAACGCCCCATTGGGGTAAAATGCCCCTCTACTCTTTTTCCCTAACCACCAGATAAAGTCAAGGTACATTTTTGTTGTTGCTATATGGACTACATTGACAAGAGTGAAGCTTACACTGGTGATGTACCTGAGAGAAAACGGATTTCACAGTAGCCTAAGTGATCTAATTTTCAGCAATAAGAATACAAGTGTTTTAAAGCTTGTTGTTTTTTAGAATGCCATAGTTATATATGATGAATTGTAAGGCATGTAAATAGGGAGAACAAGAAGAATTAAAATGTTTTTTCCAAACCTACTCTGTGAGGTAAAACGCCCCCGAGGGCATGGCTTAATTACTGTAGTTACTTTGTTCTGAACATCAAATCCTTTGTTTTTACATCAAATGCATTGTAACTAGGTCAATCAGGTAGCTAGTTAGCTAGCCAGTTAGCATTAGCTAACAATATTTTTCAAATATGCTATTATCATTTTGTAATTCATAATTATTGATTCTATTATTTTTAATTTTAAGCTAAAACTGCCTGTAATCTGATTTTGCAGTAAATGTATTAAGAAAATTGCTTTGCCAGACAAGGGGCATTTTACCCCACCTGTGGGGCAAAACGCTCCCTTGGTACAAATTTAATTTTTGTTAAAAATCTAAAACATGAAAACTCTAGACATTTTTCATACTTGGTTTATAATTTATGTCATTGTCACTAAAAGTATAATTATTCTGAACACGTTTAACTTTTGTTTCACAGAAAAAAAATTACAATCCTTAAGGGGGGGCGTTCCCCCCACACTGCCTTACCATATTCAATAGACGTAGGCCTACTATTAGAATGTGAGGACAAATCAATGAAGCCATAATACATATGAATCAGGTGGATTGAACTTTCTTGATTTCTGTACTCTAAATAACACCTTTAAAATTAATTGGATTAGACATTTCACTCGAAATCCAAATTCTTTATGGAATTTTATACCTAATTTAGTTTTTTCCGAAATTGGTGGTCTTCAATTTCTTTTGATTTGCAATTACAAAATTGATCAAATTCCTTTAAGCTTATCCTGCTTTCATAAACAAATGTTGCTGGCTTGGTCTCTATTGTATAAACATAACTTTTCTCCCCATAGGTACCTAATTTGGAACAATTACAATATATTATATAAAAATAAATCGTTATTTTTTGTAAATTGGTTTTCAGCAGGCATAATACGAGTTAGTCAATTATTAAATTAACAAGGCATGTTACTCACTTATTCTGAGTTTCTAGCTGTCCATGAAAAGAGTTTTCTATAGTCATGGATGCAATTCCCAGAGGAGTCTTGGCATTATTCAGAGCTAATACCCAAAACAGTATTACATCCCCCTCTGCACTTGATCTAGCTGATACTTATATTGGGAAACTTTGTTTTGCCCCTGGAAATATGAATGTTAACAAAACTGTCCGTTCCTTACTTCAAAAAGACATTGTTTCTTCTCCAAACTGTATAATTTATTGGAACAGATTAGTTAAAGGTTTATTATGGAAGGCCATTTGGACCTTGCCAAACAAATACCTATTGGTAAACAAAGTCAAGGAAGTAACCTTTAAAATTTTACATAGATACTACCCAGTAAATTATTTTCTTGTTAAATTTAAAAATGATATTGATTTGAATAGTTCTTTCTGTAATATGATGACTGAAACTTTGTTTCACTTATTTTGGCATTGCTCTTATGTAAAACTTTTTGGAAAGATTTGACTAGATTTATAATTGATAACATTGACCCCACTTTTTCTCTGTGCTTAGAACACGTTTTATTTGGTTTTTACTAATATCCCTTCAAATAAAACCAAAGAATATTACATTATAAATTTAATTTACATTTTTGCTAAATTTCATATCCATAAGTGTAAGTACAGTAAAACCCAATCCTTTATTTTTGGTTCTTGAGAAAGAAATTCAAATTTATGTTAAGACGATTTTGTATTTACATAACAAGAAAGCAATTAAGACTGTCTCCATATGTAAGTCCTTTAATATATTTACATAATGTTTAGGCCACCCCCCTGGCTGTATGTGTATTTTGTATGCATATTTTTGTTTGTGTTTTATGTTTTCATGTGTATTATTGTAGTGCTAACTGTACTTTGACTGTGTTTATTGAAGTTTAATAATAATAATTTAAAAAAAATAAAAATCAATGAAGCCACGATTTTACATACTCCAATGTAGTAGGTGGCAGTATGCACGATTTACAATGGTCTGTATCCCACCAGGATACTAATATAAGACGAAGAAGAAGAAATCCGAGCATCAGCAGCAGCAAGTCAGCGCGTACCCCAGCAGCTGGACTGTATCGCGTTTGACAGTCCCAAACTTCAAGACCGTCACATTGTGTGTTTTGCCCGGTAAGGTTTGGCATTGTTTGGCCGGGCCGTGGTAACGGCTAAATGCTGCCCCTGAACGCGCGATGAACTTTGTATTCGACGGTTGTCCACAGTGTAGACAGCGTCGTCGAGTATAATGGGAGTGTTTGTCGCGTCGCTCGCAGTGTAACGTAGAGAGGTTTCCTGATTGTTAATGTGTGACCGGCCACTCTCTGTCTATTAGGTGATTAGGAGATCTTAATATTATCACTCTGTCATCTTTTAAATGTAAGGTGACCAACTCTTTCATTCCAGATGGCAGCCGAAATTGTCAGTGTTCTGCCATGATTCTGACTACAAATGTGACTAAATTATGAAAACTACAAACACAAAACCTATTGCAGGGGCTGGGATTGTTACCGCTTAGATTCAGGTAGCACCCTAAACTGGTTTAGTTGGGACTCGACATATAATGCAGCTGCTTTTATCAAACATATAGTACCAATAAGTGCATAAAGGGTTAGTTCACCCAAAAATGAAAATTCTGTCATTAATTACTCACCCTCATGTCGTTTCAAACCCGTAAGACCGTCGTTCATTTTAGGAACACAGATTAAGATATTTTGATGGAATCTGAGAGTTGTCTGACCCTGCATAGACAACAACGCAACTGAAATGTTCCCAAGTCCAGAAACTTAGCAAGGAGACCTGTAAAATAATCCATGTGACATCAATGGTTCAACCATAATATTACGAAGCTACGAGAATACTTTTTGTGCTCAAAAGGAAAAAAAAGACTTTATTTACTTTATACACACACACACACACACACACACACACATATATATGTATATATGTATGTGTGTGTATGAAAATAATTAATATGTGTAATAAACATGACACATACTGCAAACTAGGGCTGTGTGATTTGGGGGAAAATATTTTTTGCGAATTTTTTGACAGATATTGCGATTGCGATTTTAAATTTGCAAAGTCAAGCTTCAGCTCAATATTGCCAATAATGTGCAGCACAGTATGGGTATCATTACCCTGCTGAAAAAAACAATAGAAACCATCACAGAAATTCTTATAGTTTCCATTAAACCATTACAAAATTCCTTTTTGTTTTGGGCATTATTCCAATAGGAATTACTGTTGTTCTATTGGTTCCCATCTGCCAGATTACATCCCACCAATAGAATCCATCAAATAGACACCATTACAATTCCCATTATAACCTGAAATACATTAAATTTGTTATTGTGTTTTGGGAGGGGTTCTATTGTTTTTGTTTTTTTTCAGCATGCAAGATTATAATGGTATAACTACTTTTACAGAATTAACTTAATTACTGAATTTCACAGAAAATATTTGTTTATTTTTTATAAATAAAGAACTGTATTTCTTAAGTCAATTATTAAAGTATTACATATGTTACATAGGCTGATTTATTCATTTTAAGTATTTGGGATTTTAAGAGCAAGTGGAAAATGTGCTGAATGCTTCATTTCATCCAAGTGAAATTAGCAAGCAGTTAGCCAGGCGCGAGTCGACACAGGTAGCGCGCGTGCGTCAAGCCTCGTCCATACTGCCAGATGCGCTCGTGGAGACTTGCGGTGCGGAGCCGGGTGCGAGTATAAACGAGCATTACGAGACAGGCTGCATGAGTGCGGCAAGCGTGAACGGCTCGTCCGTGACGCGGGATTCGCGCCGCGTGGGGCAGAGAGGAGCGAGTATGAGAAGCATTCACAGACACGGGCTGTGTGTGCGCTCCTCTGAATTGGGAATAGCGAACATGCATCATAAATTTATTCATATTAATCTGTTGGGGAGATAAAATGTGCAAGATAACGTTCGCGTACTAACAAAAACATCTAAGAATGTATCTTTTATTCTTCAGTACTGAAAACAGAACCTAGAAGGGAGCTTTTGATATGCACTGTGACGCAGCTCTTGGAAATTACCTTTTTTAGGAAATCGCAATGTCTCAAATCGCGATTTCGATTAATCGCACAGCCCTACTGTAAACCTGTTAATCATGTTTGTGGGCCTTTACCACACATTTGATGACTGAGTAATATTTTCAGTGTCATGTGATGTTAGGTTTAGTGGTCTGTTTAATCAGCGCTTATACAGTGGTGTTCTTATTTTTTTGCATGTTTGTCACACTTTAATGTTTCAGATCATCAAACAAATTTAAATATTACACAAGTAAATACAAAATGCAGTTTTTAAATGATTTAATTTATTAAGGGAAAAAAGTTGTCCAAACCTACGTGGCCCTACGTGAAAAATTAATTGCCCCCTCCTGTTAAATACCAAAAAGAACACAAAGGCTTGTCTCTCATTTGCCAAAAAATATCTTGATTATCCCCAAGACTTTTGGGCAAATATTCTGTGGACTGATGAGACCCGTTACATCTAGCGTAAAACCAGCACAGCAGTTCATAAAAAGGACATCATACTAACAGTCAAACATGGTGGTGGTAGTGTGATGGTCTGGGGCTGCTTTGCAGCTTCAGGACCTGGACAACTTGCCATAATTGACGG
>NW_015505757.1:144071-174111 GCF_001515645.1 Sinocyclocheilus grahami
ATTTAAAAAACAGGAAGGGGGCCAACACTTTTTCACACCACTCTATATATGTATATGTGTGTATATGTATATATGTGTATGTATATACAGTGGGGCAAAAAAGTATTTAGTCAGCCACCAATTGTGCAAGTTCTCCCACTTAAAAAGATGAGAGAGGCCTGTAATTTTCATCATAGGTATACCTCAACTATGAGAGACAACCATAATTTGCAAATAAATTCTTTAAAAATCCTACAATGTGATTTTCTGGATTTTTTTTTCTCATTTTGTCTCTCATAGTTGAGGTATACCTATGATGAAAATTACAGGCCTCTCTCATCTTTTTAAGTGGGAGAACTTGCACAATTGGTGGCTGACTAAATACTTTTTTCCCCCACTGTATATATATGTGTGTGTGGGGGATAAGACCCCTTACAAAAAATGAGACATGCACGCAATGTACTAGTGTAGTCATGATACCAAAATTCCAGTAATTGGTAGCAATACTAGTGAAATGTAATTATTCTCAATTTTTTTATAGATAAAAATGCCTTTGAACACACTCTGTAATTGTTTAATTGCTTATTTTTTACACACTTTTAATTATGAAAATACTATTTAAAGTAATGAAAAGTTAGCACTAATCCCATACATGACTTCCCCCCAAATGTCTATATGAATGTAATTTCCATTCAATTTTGTCAACATTTTTTATATTACTCCCTCTCAATCATTGATTCATGGGGAAATCGTGGCCTGATGGTTAGAGAGTCGGACTCGTAACCCACAGGCTGCAGGTTCGAGGCTTGTACCGGCAGGGATTGTAGGTGGGGGGAGTGAATGTACAATGCTCTCTCCCACCTTCAATACCACGACTGAGGTGCCCTTGAGGAAGGCACCGAACCCCTGACTGCTCTCTGGGTGCCGCAGTAAAAAATGGCTGCCCACTGCTCGGGTGTGTGTGTGTGTGTGTGTGTGTGTGTTCACTGCTGTGAGTGTGCTGTGCACTTTGGATGGGTAAATGCAGAGCACTAATTCCAAGTATGGGTCACCATACTTGGCCACATGTCATGTCACTTCAGCCCACATTTTAAGTGTAGGAGGTACCTTTTCAAGTATGTAAGTATCTGCTGTGCTACTGTGACTATTTCTACAGTAATAAGGGAAGACTCCTTGTTAGTATTCTCAGTTTTATCTCCTGAAAGACATACCCTCTGTGGAAGTGGTAGGTCAAATCCTGACCATCTCCCAAGATATATCAACAGAACTTCCTGAGAAGGCTGAAGCTTTGTCGCTCTAGAGAGCACGAATGTGCCGGTTTCTAGTATATATTTTCAGAATATATCACTGTTCAAACTACCCATTTTATATTGGCGTGTATAAACAGGTGTAGTAATGCATGTGTAAAACCTGGATAAAATACTGAATGAATTTACCTTTTGCTTCCTTTATATACCTCCCACTGTTGGACAAATCTCTATTTCATGTGTTCTTACCAATGTTGCTATTAAGGTATCTTTGCCAAATAACTCTAAGGTTTTCAGAGTTCCTTTAATCAATCCTTGTACACCTTTGTTAAAATTAGATGCCTTCTAAAGAGGCCTTGGTAGTTTGCATAACTTTTCTAAAACACTTTTCCTGCCCAGTGCATGAAGTTATTATGAGAAAAAGGCCCATCAATACTAAAGTCCTTTAAACCACAATGCCCAGTTTCTTCAGTTTGATGGGGAGTTTGTCTTTTAATCAGCTGGGTCAACTAAGCTTTTTTTATTGCTTTTTCAGTCTGGCCTGCTTTAGTTTTCTTTCCTCTTCATGCTAGTTGACTCATGTACTCTGATGCTTAGATAAATAAGTTTAAGAGTTTAAACTTATGTTAAGTTTAGGAGTTTAATATGTAAAAGTTTATTCTACAGACAACAGAACATTTGATGAATAGGAATGCTCAAGATGCTTAAGGCAGACGTCACAGCCAAAAGTCTCACAGACTTCACAATCATGCACGAGTGACGCTAATGGAATCATATCAAGTGTGCAATATGTTGCTGGGCCATTCTAATTGAAATCAGTGGATTTGCAGTTTCAGCTCAAGTTTGTAGAAGCCCTCATTTTTTTTCTGTTTTTCTATAGGTAGTGTTCTCAGCTGTGATGTCTGCTAAGGCCATTTCTGAGCAGACAGGAAAAGAGTTCCTGTATAAATATATCTGCACCACAGCAGCCGTGCAAAACCGTTTCTGCTGTGCTACCGTCATTGCAGACACTGACTGGAACCGCCTTAAGCAGGACCATCCGTGGCTGCTAACAGAAGTGAGTATATGTCTTGGTTTTCTGATCTGTAATACTGCATTGTTTTCAGTGTAATATATTTGTCTATCGCTCCATGCAGAGGCTGGTTGTGAAGCCAGATCAGCTGATCAAACGCAGGGGGAAGCTGGGATTGGTGGCAGTTGACCTGAACCTTGAGGGGGTCCAGGAATGGCTGAAATCTAATCTGATGACCGAAATCACAGTAGGCCTTTTAAAAAGTTTATATTTGTATCTACTTGGAGTAACTGTTATTTGCCATTCAAGTTCATTAAATATGTAATTTCACTATACCCCTAGCTTTTATGTTACAAGCAGGTAACTAACAGTTTATTCCACTGTAACTACAAAACACTGAAACATGCTTTAAACAAATGTGATGTGACCTTTTTCTGGCAGACATTTATATAGATTTAATCCATGCAGCAGAGCCACTTTGCAGGTTAAATTAAATTATTCTTTACATGAAAACTTTTGACACTGAAAACAAAATTGAGAACATGAAATAATTAAAAACAACAACTGTGAATCACGCAACAACCTTGATCTTATAAATTTTCAGAGATTCTCTATAATCATCAAAAACCTTTTTACTTTGCTGACATGTTGCCAGCCCATCGCCAACTGAATCAATACATCTGCCCTTTCCAATGAACACAAGAACACACAGTAATCTTGGACAACTTAATCCAGATATTTTAATGAAATGCTTTTAAATAACCAAATTAGCCAGTATTGTGCTCTTCTGCACTGAAACCAGTGTTTTGTTACTAGGAATTAAAGTGAAACTAGAATAACTGTGTGATGACATGATTCTAAGGGCTTGCTGCATTTCTATTTAGGTGGTATACATTTTAACTTCATGAAACCTGTCTAAACCTAATTTAATAAAAAATTGTTTAATACAATTTAAAGTTTTTATAAAAAATCATTTGACATTTGTTGGAAAGTGTTTTTTTTTTCCTGTTCCTCAGATTGGGAAGGCAAAAGGAATCTTAAAGAACTTCCTCATTGAGCCGTTTGTGCCTCACTTACAGGTATTACAAATTCAGTTCTATTTTATCAGTATCTTTTAGGGGTGCTCCGATCAGGATTTTGGTGGCCGATCGCCGATCACAGAAAGCAGTATCTGCCGATACTGATCACCGATACCGATCTTTTTAAAGCCTTCTTTTTTATCATTTATAACTATCTATAGTGATACTCCAATCAGGATTTTTAGACATTTATTCAGGGCCTGAATTTCATTTTTGAAAATGGGGGGAATTCCCCTCTTAAGTGATTCTTGTGAGAGGGGAAGCAGCACGGGCTGTGCTTACACAGGAGTCCGCTACTGATCCGTGGCTGTTTACCACAAACATAACATTTATCCATTATTTTGATTTCAAATCCAAATATTGTCACTGAAAATGCTTTTTCAGCATTGCAATTCTTTTTTTACACAGTACAGTAATACAGTCTTTCACAGACACGTTTAAACACAATAAATATAAGCAACACATTATTCAGTGCTTTTTACTTTTGCATTTACTTATACATTCATTTGCTCAAGCAAGTGGCAAAACATTTAAACTACTTTTCTTACATTATCACAAACTTACCATTGACAGAAATAGTCAGCTCTACTGCATTTCCTTTTGCATTGAAATCTTTATTACAAGCAATCCTTCGGTTCATAAAGAACTTTGTTTTCCTACCTCCACCACGAGTGCCATCTATTATTGCCTTGTTTATCTAAAAGTGCTCTTTCCCTTTAAACCTAACTAAGAGCCACATGTGTTGACTGTGAAACACAGTAGACTTTATTAATATGCATTTATGGTGTAATTACCACATTTTTGTGTCAATCCATGTTCATATTTACTGCAAAAATGCGCTGTTACTTTAATTCAGCGCTTGCAGCGCAGCAAAAATAGACTGGGTGTGGAAACGATCTCTGCACTGCTGCAGATGCACCGCTACTGGAACGCACTGCCGGACAGCAACCGTGTGCATTGTGCACGCTTTATTAATCTGTTAACATGAGCGCGGAACAAATACGCATTACATTCGCACTGCAAACAGAGTAATGTGAGCCTGGCATTGTGTGTGTGCGCTGCGACTGTGCATGAGCGCACGGTCTCCAGGAGAAGCGTGCGAGCGCTGAATGGTTAAACACTGGCAAGAATTAAAAAGTAATGCAATTTATAAACTTTAGTGACGATGTGACACTGCCTCGATTGTGCAAGTGACAATTCCTGTCAACTGTGCAGCGTGCAGCTTGCTTATAGACAGACGTGATGGTGATTTGAAGCCTTTGCGTATTTTGAGAGGGAGCACGCACGGTGTTTCAATCACGCTGTTTGTGAAATTACATCTCACACAAGGTTTTCAAATTACTTTATAAGTTATTTAATGAAGAAATATATAAGGTGAGTAACTCGCCTTCAGTATTATAATTATTTTACCCGCGCCGGACAGAGACTGAGGCAGTGCTGCTGCATGTCGTGCCAAACCTCGGCAGGCGCGTCATCAGCTTGATATCGTTTTTTTGAGATCAGCCTTTTTAGAGACCGCCGATCAATCATCCCAGCGTGATTATCGGCCGATAGTGATCGGTAGCCGATCAATCGGAGCACCCCTAGTACCTTTTTGGGGGCCATTACACACGGTCTCTTCATTTATATTTTTGGTAACACTTTACTATGAGGTTCATTAGTTAACTATTTTAGATAACATGAACTAAGAATGAACAATACTTCTACAGCATTTATTAATCTTAGCTAATGTTAATTTCAACATTTACTAATGCATTATTAAAATCAAAAGTTGTGCTTGTTAACATTAGTTTACTCACTGTGAATTAACATGAACTAACAATGAACAACTGTATTTTCATTAACATTAACAAAGATTAATAAATACTGTAATAAATGTATTGTTCATTGCTTGTTCATGTTAGTTAATACATTATCTAACATTAACTAATGGAGCCTTATTGTAAAGTGTTACCATTTTTTAAAGGGGTCACATGATGCTTTTTAAAAGATCATTATTTGGTGTAACAGAATATGTTGAATACACTGCCTGGCCCCCCAAAAAGTCAGGTTTTAAAAATTATTTTGAATAATTTTTCCAGTGATTAATATGTTTCTGGTATGTTATATGTTTGGCAACAATTATTTTAACCCTAACTGGTGCAGTGTGTAGCTTTTTATTTCTTAAGCAATCATGTCAGAAGTAGGGGTGAATATATATTGTAATATATATTATATTGAATATTCTATCTGCAATAATTATTCGGAAAATAAAAACATTTTAATTTAGCAAAAATGTTGCTTTGCTGGCCATAAATGCAGTAAATCCCTGATAAATCCTGAGCACGCAAACGTTGTCAAGTGAAACTGAATTATCACTAAAATGAGGAATCATATGAAATACAAAAACCTGAATGTCATGATCAGTCGAATGAAGAAAAACAGTGGCACATCACTGCATTCACTACTGCAGGTAGGCGCAGATGTACCCGGGGCTGGGTAAAAAATATCGATATCTCGATATTAATTCATTCTCATTTTTACGGAACGATATCGATTCTTAAATCCCAAGAATCGATTAGTCTAGCCTGTTTTCAGTTAATGGACGGAACATTGAAGGGTACTTCCCATCCAATAAATTGCAATAAGCTATTGTGCTTTGGTACTTTTAAATATAAAAAATGTCCATTGAATTACAGTATTTAAACAATGAATGCCGTTTTGGCGTTGTTTATTGTGGAGTGACAGATCGCTGTTGCTACATATTGTTAGTACTACACATATCCAGCCGTCTCTCTTCACTGTTACAGTGTATGTTTTATGTTAATGTTACTGCTATGATTTAAGTGATTCACATTTTTTGGAATGAGTTTAACCGTAAATGTTACAGGAACAAATACATCACTTCCCAAACCAATGAATAGCATTATGAAATGGCCTATACACAGCCCTGTGTAAAATAACGATTCTGTGACTTTTCTAAGGAATTTTGCCAACCTGGAGTTTTACCTCAAATCCTAGGTGAAAGTTGTTTTGACACTGCTTTACAAAATAATAAATGACCAAATATTCATGAATGGCATTTAATTATTTGGCTTTCATCATCATTTATGTATATATCTTTCTTTATGTTTTAGATAAAAAAACATTTCAACCCAGAACATTTTGAAATTTTCTGAAATTTGGTTGATTTAACATGTCTTTGTTTGAGCGTGTAATTGATCTCTCTCACAGGAAGAGGAGTTTTATGTGTGTGTATACACAAGCCGGGAAGGTAGTCATGTGCTGTTCCATCATGAAGGTGGGGTGGACGTTGGAGATGTGGACACCAAAGCCCAGAGACTTTTGGTGGGAATAGATGAGAAACTCACGGAGGACATGGTTACCCAGCAGTTACTTGTACATGTTACAGATGAGAAGAAAGAGTAAGTATGCTGATCAGTTTCATATATTTTTTGTTTTATGTCTGTTAGTTTAAACTATATTTTAGTTTACTTCTAGACTTTTTGCACTTACACATTTCAAAGTCGTCGTCTTCCTGAAAAATGTTGATGATGCCATGTTCCAGAAGTAAAGAAAATGCTAGAGTTTCAAGGTTAAGCAAAGATATACATACACTTTGTAGAAGCCGCAAGTCGGTATGAAGCAGCTGCTTCTTATAATTTTTTCTTTTTCTTGCTCAATTAAATCATTTACTTTTTTCCAAACAAATTAATGCTGTTATTCATCTAGGGCTATAACAACATTTTTCTGATAAATGATTAATCTTTTGATTATTTCTTTCGATTAATCAACATTTTCTGTATTTTATGGACACTTGGCCACCAAACAATGTGCAAATTGATGCCTAACAAATATATTATATTATAACATATATTATGTACTGTATTTAGACTTTGCGTTCCATCAGGGTTTTTCTAATCCAGTCCTGGAGGGCCAGGATCCTGCAGACTTTACTACCAACCCCAATTTAACCCACCTGAACACCGTAATTTGCTTTTTCAAGTGTTTGGTTTGGGTTAGAGCTAAACTCAGCCGGACACTGGCCCTCTAGGAATGGAGTTGATGAGCCCTGTTATGATGCCTTTACAGCAGGGGTAGCTGTAAAGTGCAAAACATCTGTAAAGAAAGTAATTTGAAACTGCCTTTCCCCGTATGATGCAACAATACAGTTTATGTGATATCACTATACATTGATGTTGCAAACACATTTAAAAAATAACAAAGAACACAGAGTGAGCTGCTGTGGATAAATGCATTATTCAGATTGTCCTACACATGAGATGTGCTTTATATAGTGAGTGCTTCAAACTTCCTCATAAGCCTACAGTTTTAATGTGGATTGCCCTCCTGTCACAGGCTTGTGCTGTTTAATGCATTTGAGACATGTTTTACTCAGTGCAATAACTTGCATCTTACAGTTGTATCCTTATCTGTAAATAATAAAAATTAATGTCAGTATTTCTATTTTCCATAAAGCCCAAACCATTTCATGGTGCCTTTAAAAAATAACTTAAATTTTTTTTTTGCAGAGTGCTGGCAAGCTTCATAGTGGGTCTCTTCAATTTGTATGAGGATCTTTACTTCACATATCTGGAGATCAATCCACTGGGTATGTGCTTTCTTTTTTCTCAGGACTTGTGTTCTGTTATTTGAATTAATGGTGTTTAAGGCAAGCATGAATATTAATATTTACTCATACTTAAAGGGATAGTTCACCCAGAAATGAAAATTCTGTCATTAATTACTCACCCTCATGTTGTTCCAAACTCGCAAGACCTTTGTTCATCTTCGGAACACAAATTAAGATATTTTTGATGAACTGTGAGAGCTCTCAGACCCTGCATAGACAGCAATGCAACTGTAATGTTCCCAGGTCCAGAGACGTAGTATGGACATCGGTAAAACAGTCCATGTGACATCAGTGGCTCAACTTCAGTTTTGTGAAGCAACGAGAATACTTTTTGAGTGCAAAGAAAACAAAAATAATATAATTTTTTCAACAATTCTTCTCCCCCGAGTTACGTTTTCCGCCATTTTAGAGAGTATCACAATACATACGCACGCTTTCCCCTAAGCGTAAACAACGCTGATTACGCAGATTACGTTCATGCGCGCGCTTTCTCCCCCGAACGTAAACAATGCTGATTACGTCGATTACGCTCTTGGGTACTCTCCAAAATGGCGGAAAACGTAACTCGGGGAAGAAGAATTGTTAATAAATTGTTGTTTTTGTTTTCTTTGCGCTCAAAAAGTATTATCGTAGCCTCGCAAAACCGAAGTTGAGCCACTGATGTCACATGGACTGTTTTACCGTTGTCCTTACTACGTTTCTGGACCTGGCAACAAAAATATCTTAATTTGTGTTCCGAAGATGAACGAAAGTCTTATGGGTTTGGAACGACATGAGGGTGAGTAATTAATGACAGAATTTTCATTTTGGGGTGAACTAACCCTTTAAAGTTCTTCTAATTGATATTTGTTGTGTCTTGTGTGACTGACCATATGATGCATATTGCACAATTACTTGTAAATATTATTGTTTTTGTTTTTTGCCATAATGGTTTTCATAGAAACACCCCTGTAAAATAAAGACAAACTGTGCTTGCTTAGTAACTTGATTGTTCTTGGCCACAATAAGCTGTAATGTGGACCAGACTATTGTTCAGATGTGCACTATTTGTGCTATGGACATGAATGATACTTCATATCATGAGGCAAATTGAGCAGACTTGTGTTGTTTCTTTTCTTGGTGGTCAGACTTAATGGTTTTCCATTTGTAGGTGATAAAACAGATAGGATAAAATCCAATAGAATATAACTTTATAACTGGGTATTTATATAAATCACGCAAGGTGATTTACTAAGGTTTGTGGTAGTCAATTTACTGTTTTTGCGGCATAATTTAACGTCCAAGAAGCATGTCTTAACCCATTTTTTGTCGGTGTTGTTAGTAGATCACATGCTCCTGATTATCATGCTCTGCTTGTTTGTGACCTACATTAATTTGCGCTGCTCTTTTGGCTATTACAGAAATGATCTAGCTGCATCTGTGTCTTTTAATATGTGCATTGTCAGTAGAACTTCTGTCAGTAGAAGTTCTGCAGAACTTTCCACTCCCATCAGTGCATTTCTGGGATTGCGCTCACGCTAATTTACCCTGTTTAGTAAATCTCACACTAAATCTTATAAACTGGTACTGAATAAAGAGAAAAGTGAGTACTTAAAGGAGAAAACTAAACTGGTACTAAAACTTAAACGGGATGGTAATAACAGAATGCCAATCATGCGTTATTTTCTGTGTCCATATATGCAGTGGTCACTAAGGAAGGAGTGTACATCTTGGATATGGCAGCCAAAATTGATACTACTGCAGACTATATCTGCAAGCCCAAGTGGGGTGATGTGGAGTTTCCTCCTCCGTTTGGCAGAGAAGCTTATCCTGAGGTACAAGTGGATAAATGTCATGCCATTGCACACAAATACCAGAGAGCAGGTGTTCTCTGGCTCAGATTTGCTTTGTTGCTGTTTTGTGTACAGGAAGCATACATAGCAGATCTTGATGCTAAGAGTGGCGCCAGTCTGAAACTCACCCTGCTGAATCCCAGAGGACGCATCTGGACCATGGTGGCTGGCGGCGGTGCATCAGTGGTGTACAGGTTGTGCTGCCAACATCTTGGCCCTCAGTTAGATATTAGATAAAGAGCATAAATATGGGTATGGATCAGCTGTGGTTCGTCTGTAGAGCCAGCTGGGGCAAAGGCTTGCCAAAATATTCATCCACTAGAAAACATAGACCTCAATATAAACTGAATCAATCCTAATTTATGAACTCTTAAGGCTTGTTCACACCGGGACGAATATCGCGCGCGATTATCGCAGACGTTTAAGGACTCGTGTCTAAACAAAGGGCGCCAATGTGAGTGTGCACACCGATGCGCAAAACGCGAGGCGTAAAAGCATAATTTTAAAAAAACCGCCTCGGGCTCGTTTTTTTGGTTTGACGCGCCGCGTTAAAAACTGTCCGACCAATGCGATTGGCGCTTTTGCTCACGTGCCTGGAGCTGCTGAAGTTACAAGCACAAGCACAAAACGGTCTTGCCGAGCACACATTGATACCTAACGACAAAGAGGAAGTAATAGACCAAGAAGATGCATCGAGGCAAGATGAATGTAGAGCTGCTGGTCTCATTGGTGTCTGAACACAAAGGGCTTTATGACAAACGCGACCGACTACAAAAATCTCGATAAAAGGGAGTTGTTATGGAGAGGAATTGCAGATCAAATATGATTCGATGTGTACAGGGGTATTTCTGTTTTACATTAAGCGCCATCTAATGTCAGGGAGTGAATTTGCACATTCACTCGGCTCATTGCCTGCGAAAATCGCTTGGGTATGAACACAAAAGACGCGTCGCAAAACGTCGGCGATAAGCGCGCGCGATAATCGTCCCGGTGTGTACGAGGCTTTAAATGTGTTTAGCGTTCTTCAACAAAAATGTTTTTCTGAATTTCCAGTAGGGATGTTCATTTTAACCGGTTAACCGACCGTAAGAATTTTGACCGATTAATACAATCAGTTAAACAGTTTAAAAAGTCATCTTAATTATTCATTTTTTCAGTAATTTATCAAAATATTTAAAAAGGTTTGCTGCATGGTTAAAATACGCTAGGCGTATACAAAAAAAACAATTTTTTATGGGGGAAAAAAACTTAAGTCGCGTATAAGTCGCTTTTTTTTAAATCTCATTCAGAAATGCCAAATGTCAAAATGTTTACAAACATTATAATAAACACTGTAAACATAGGTAGGCTATTTTAGTTACCCTCACTCCACAACAAATCCTTTCAATTAACAGTATTTAGAAAAGAACAAGAATTAAAAATATACGAAGCTATAGCAATATAAACGACCAGCCAAAACGAATTAATTTAGGCTAAAACGAAACTGAAACCAATGTTGGGTCTCTCATTCCACACAAAATCAAATGTTTCCGTATTCGCGTTGTATTTGAATGGCAAATTATTATTTATTGCTTGAATCAGATTGGCTGATGAACATTCTGAGGTGTGCAATTATTTTCAGGGAAACGCACGGCGAACGTAGTTCCAGGCAGCTCTCTTGACCGCATTACAGTTCCATATCACTTCGCATAGTTAACTGTAATAATGGAAATTAGCATACAGTACCTATACAGCACAAAGGAATTACTGCAGTCACACTACGGTGACGCAGTTTGCACAAAAAGGTGTTGTCAGCGCTGCCCTAACGATTTGATCAGTTAGCCTATATAATGTAGCAACTTAAAGGCTACAAATAACATTTCTCACTAGCGAGGTAATAACAGCGCTGTTTAGAGATGCTGCTGCAGAACACTGTTGAGGGATGCACAGAGGTAGCCTAATTCACACAAGCTCTCTCTCTCTCGCTTTCTTTCATATGCTAACCGTAGTATAAGCGGAATTATTTTTCTAATAATTCAACGGCCCGTCGTCAATTATTCCTTATGTACTTCACTCACGTTCCAATATCCACGTAAAACAAAATGTTTTGCATAACATCACGGCGGTACTGTGATAACACTTAACGGCACAGATTTTACTAAAAAATGTTTTATTATTAACTTTTTTTTTTTACTACATTTTTTTTTCCAATATGTTTGACTGACTGTATTTTATTATGATAATGAACTGGCTGCATTGTCAAGGTAGCAATGCTTAACTGTGTGCGTGCATGTGGCACTTGAATTTTTTCCTTCTAACAGTGGAATAAACTACTCCTTTTAGTCCTAAAGATAATCGGAATTGTAAAAGGTTTGCCTTTGTTTGTGTACATTCACAATAAAAACAAATCTTTGTGCTTTTGTAAAATAAGCCTAAAGAAAAATAGGATGCCGCTTTCTGCCGTCTGTTTCCTTTCCGCACAGCACAAAAATGAACCAAAACTCTGCATACTAGGCTACTTGTTGCACAGTTTTTCTTTCATTTTCTTAATTTATTATTTAAGTAAAAATATGTTTCTCATATAGGCCTATTTATTCATTATATATACCGTCGTGGTCAGAATTATTGGCACCCTTGGTAAATATGATCAAAGAAGGCTGTGAAAATAAATCTGCATTAATCATTTTGATCTTTTATTAAAAAAATTCACATAAATCTAACCTTTAATTGGAGAATAAGAATTTAAAATGGGGTGAAATATCATTGACATAAATGTTTTTCTCTAATACACATTGGACACAATTAACGGCACCCTTTTATACAATGCGTTTTGAAACCTCCATTTGGCATAATAACAGCTCTGAGTTTTCTCCTATAATGCCCGATGAGGTTAGAGAGCACCTGACAAGAGATCAGAGACAATTCCTTCATCCAGAATCTCTCCAGACCCTTCAGATTCCCAGCTCCATGATGGTGCTTCTCCTCTTCAGTTCACCACACTCATTTTCTATAGGGTTCAGGTCAGGGAACTGGAATGGCCATAGCAGAAGCTTGGTTTTGTGCCCAGTGACCCATTTTTGTGTTGTTTGTTTTTGGATTATTGTCCGGTTGGAAGATCCAAACATGGCCCATTATAAGATTTCTAAAATAAATTTTGTAGGGTGCCACAAGTTTGTTAAAATTTCCAAAGGGTGCCGCGACTGAAAAAAGGTTGGGAAACACTGATATAGACACGTCCTCTTCCAGGCTGATTTGTAAAATTTTCTGTTGATTGGAAATTCTTAATTATTGCCCTGATGGTGAAAATGGGAATTTTCACTGCTTTAGCTTTTTCTTAAAGTCACTCTCTAATTTGGGAAGCTCAATTATCTTTTGCTGCACATCAGAAATATATTCTTTGGTTTTTCTCATTGTGATGGATGATTAAGGGAATTTGGCCTTTGTTTTCCCTTCTATTTATATTCCTTTGAAACAGGAAGCCATGGCTGGATAATTTCATGTTTATAATCACCCTGGTATGCTCAAATTTGTAAATATGAATGGGAATATACTTCACAGATATTTTACTCGTAAGAATTTCTAGGGGTACCAATAATTGTTTATTTCATAATGAGATTTTCCCCCATTTTCAATTGTTTTAGTTCAATGAAAGGTTAGATATTTGTGAATTTTTTTAAATAAAAGATCAAAATGTGACTAACAATGCAGATTTATTTTCACAGCCTCCTTTGATCATATTTACCAAGTGTGCCAATAATTCTGACCACGACTGTATATGCAGATTAAATAAGTTTTAAGGAAACTTTTGGCTTGTCTCCCGAGGGCGCAATGAGCAAAATAATGCAGCGCATTAAATTGTCAATGCAAATAACGGTCTATAAAAACGTGCATAATGTCTCTAAATTATCATATATAAATCAAATGTAATTTTGTAAACTGCATAAACCATTATGAACAAAACAGCATCATGTATTTATGCATTGCTTAGCCTAATACAAAGAGCCAAATCGCCAATCACACAGATTGCATTTAAAAACATATGTGAGACACAGTGCAATGAAATAAACCTTCACACGTTTGCGTCGCATTTTCTAAAAGTTTAAATGTTTTAACTTTGCATGGCTTTCTTTGCATCTCTTGCATGAGATGCGAGTGCAGCAGTCATATTTGTCCGTCTAAAAAGTGTGCTGAATATGCGTTCTGTGTGAATGGCTTGGTTTCGGTTTTAACCTAATCAAGATCTTCTACGCATTGAGCTATTACACTATATTTCTCTAATATTTTGAACGAATAATGCAGCAATGACGCGTCTCGTGGGTTAACGAGCGTCGGTTGTCGGTTAGGAAAAATAACCGAAATGAACATTTCGAGACCATTTTAAGTCAAAGCGAGTCTTTGCTGCCCTCCCAAGCTCCCCATACAACTCCCTGTACTTCTAATGAAAATATGTGGTGAAAAAATGGAAATGCAGCATGTCCTAAGTCCTTGTTTTTTAAAGGGGTCATATGATGCTTTTTTAAAGATCATTATTTGGTGTAACAGAATATGTTGACATGCTTTAATGTTCAAAACACACATTATTTTTCAAATACTGTACATTATTGTAGGTCCTCTATGCCCCGCCTCTCTCAAACGCGTCGTTTTCTACAAAGTCCCTCCTTCCGACAAGCGCAGACTGCTCTGATTGACCAGCTGACCCAGTGCATTGTGATTGGCCGAACACCGCAAGCACTCGTCGGAAATGTAATGCCCCTTACCTTAATCACGAGCTTCATCTTTAAAAATAAATGTAAAGACAGAGCCCGAAAGGGGAACAGAGTCGCGTGACTGACACAGTGATGAAGCTGGTATGTGTTTGCAGTCATTATGCAAATATTTCCACATAGTGAGGTAGATATGTGGGGGCGTGTTAGAACGAGCCGTTTTAGGGGGGCGTGGCAGAGTCTTAACTTTGATAAAGAATATCTCTATGGTTTTGAGACTTTAGTCTTTGCAACTTCAGGGGTCTTATCTATGCACAATCAGCTTGTAACACTCCAAAGAGAAAGGAAAACTTGAAATCGCATCATATGACCCCTTTAACACTACCTTTATGTAAAATTTCTAGACAAATCAATTTGCTTGAAGGGGACATGAGATGCCCTTTTTCCACAAGTTGGTATGATTCTCTAGGGTCATCATGAAATGTCTGCAAAATAAAATTCAGTGGTTGTGTAAAACGACACCCTTTTTTACCTTGTCAAAAACAATTGTTCACAGCGAGCCGTTTCGGTGCATGTCTCTTTAAATGATAGAGCAACTACTCTCTCTCTCTCTCTCTCTCTACTGCTCTACTCCCTCTCTTCTGTTTTTTTTATTTATTTTTTTTGTGTATTTGGTGGCACATTACCATCAAAAACAAAACTTAATCCGCTTCATCCTCAGTGACTCATGATGGGAGAAAATGAAGACTCTTATGTTCACTTACATGACATTGTTGTCACTACAGTTGCTCGAGCACGGAGAAAATGGTGGACAGCATACAACTGGCTGACGGCCGAAATATGCTAATATGGGACAGTCCGTCAGTGGTCGTGGGCAGGGCCTGAGCAGTATGACGTCATACTACTCAGAAAATCAAAATGGCTTGATAATTGAGACGGTTTAGGTTTTTTGGTGATTAAAAACAAGAAGTGAATGGATTTTCATCATTGTAGGGTGGTTGTGTCTAGAGGTCGACCGATGTATCTGTTTTGCCGATTAATCGGCACCGATAGTTGATTGCTGGAACTATCGGTTATCGTCAAAAATCCATGCCGATAGTTTTCCGGGTTGCGTCCATTGCTGGAGTGGCTGAGAAGGGTCTGCTGTCATTACACAGTGCAAGAGCGGCCTTTAGTGGTTGAAATCACTGACAGCATGTGCTATTTGTTTAGACACGCGATACTGCACGCTGAACAGAGCGGGGAACTTCAGACGCGGATTTAAATGCAGCCGACAGAAAATCCAGCCGCGCCATTCACATAGTTTTCCTTTAAATTACATTATATTGGTCCCGAATCATTGTTAATGTACATAATGAATTGTGTATTGTGCATTTTCAGCAAAACGTTTGTCTTTATGTGGCTCTAATAAAGTCTGTGTGCTTCATTTATAGAGCTATAATATAGGTTGCTCTGTTTTTTAAACACTGAACTTGAAATAAACTTGTCCGTTTGGTGATTAAATAAACTCTTTTAGACCGCTGCTCGAGTTGAACGCGACGCGTCCAGAGTGTGTATGATACCGGTGAGTTCTCCTAGACTCAGCGCTGTGCTTTTATTTTGATTAGATAATCATCAAGTGTTCATGAATAGAAGCAGTTAAAGTGTGAGATATACATACAATATCCATATGTATATAATTTTAATGCTAGAGCCTTTGTGTATATATTTAAATATGTGCGTCTTTAAGCATGACAGTTGAAATGAAATGGTAACACTTTAAAATAAGAGTCCATTTGTAGCATTAAGATTAATGAAAGCTGTGTAAGTATTGTTCCTTGTTAGAGTGTGTTAATTTCAACATTCAACATTTTTTTTACTACTACTACTAGTATGGTTCAGTACTGTTTTTGTTAATAAAGCACTATTTTAGTTTTTGTTCAGTATCAATTTTAAAACTATCGGTTAATTAATCGGTATCGGCCAGTGTGGTCCAACCTAGCTATCCGTTTTGGCAAAATCCACTATCGGTCGACCTCTAGTTGTGTCCACACACTGCTTAGACATATTTATATGAAAACACCATGTAAAAGTGAATTTTGCATCCGAGGTACTCTTTAAGCATTCCTCTATAACATACTACAGTAAATCAACATTCAAACACAATTAATACTACATTAAGGCAATTCTAAGGTGTGTATATGGATGTTTGTATCTAGAGCCTGTCAATCAACTTTGACACAAGAGTGCCACCCTTAGACTGAATTACACCAGACCTCTGCCAATAGTACTGTTTATTATATTAATTATATAAGGTAAGCTAGCGTTACAACCCAGAATCTACCTAAATGTTGAATAGTAGGGACATGTGTCATTGATGTAGATACAAAAATGACTTCTTTACTGTAGGTTCCTTCTAATAAGTTAATGTTCCTTGTCTCCTAGTTCAGTACAAAATGTAAGACATCTGGATGTCCTTTGTCTGTTTTATAATATTTGATCAGGGATATTTTATAACAGGGCTGTATATGTGATCATTGTGTGCAGCACAAAGGCATTTAATAATCTTAACATTTAATAATACATTTTTTAAAAATAGAATGTTGTATCCTTTAACACAGGGGTGCCCAACCCTGCTCCTGGCGATCGACTGTCCTGCAAAGTTCAACTCCAACCCTAATCAAACACACCTGAAGCAACTAATTAGGGTCTTCAGGATCACTTAAAAATTAAAGGCAGGTGTCTTTGATTAGAGTTGGAGCTAAACTTTGCAGGACAGTCGATCGCCAGGAGCAGGGTTGGGCACCCCTGCTTTAACATTACTTAATGCACTGTGAACTGACATGAACTAAGAACAACTGTATTTTTAGGACATTAACAAAGATCAATAAAAATACATTGCTTATTGTTAGTTAATTTGGCTAATGCATTAACTGATGTTACCAGATAAGACTTTATGATGAAGTGTTGTTCGTGTTTGTTTAGTGATACCATCTGTGATCTGGGTGGAGTAGATGAACTGGCCAACTACGGGGAATACTCTGGAGCTCCCAGCGAGCAGCAGACGTACGACTACGCAAAGACTATCCTCTCTCTAATGACCCATGAGAAACACCCTGATGGTGAGTGTGAGACAGAATAGCATGCTTTTTAAGTCATGAATTACTAGTGTGAAAAATATAGTAATAACAGAAATGTAAAAATAATACACAATTAATGGCATTTCAGTCCTGTATGATTTCAGTGGCGCTCTCACCAAGACAGAAACCTAGCAATCAACAAAACACAAAATAGAGTTGCTATGTTCGCAGCTGGTTAAGACAAAATTGTATTTAATTTATCACTTTAAAATTAATGATTTCATTTGTCACCTCAGTCCCTCATATTGTGTGCGATTAAGACATGGTTTAAATGTTAAATTCAGATTTTTTCCCCCCACTCCAATTTTGCCTCTCCAGGAAAGGTGTTGATCATTGGCGGCAGTATTGCTAACTTCACTAATGTAGCAGCTACTTTCAAGGTACAGTGGCTCCATCATTGTTAAATCATGTTATGTAGCTAGTTCTTTTCATAATGTTTCATTTTTCATCACACTCATTAGGGCATTGTGAGGGCTATCAAAGACTACCAGGGGCCCCTAAAAGAACATGAGGTTACCATCTTTGTTCGACGTGGAGGTCCAAACTACCAGGAAGGGCTGAGAGTGATGGGAGAAGTTGGTAAGTAAGAACAGCTTACCAAGGGTGCTGTTTACACCTGGTATTAACATTGTCCGAAATAAGATTTGTCCAGTTCAAACACATTCAGAGGCGGTAGAAAATGACTGATTACCTTATAGGGAAATATGTATAATTAGTTATTATTATTTATATCAGCTGTAAGAACTTATGTAGCAGAATTAATATTATGATCGACTACCCTGTTCATCCAGCAAATATTCAGTGTAATCGCATAAGTATAATCGTCTGTCAGCTAAAAGAAGTATATACATAATACTCAGAGGAAGTAGCAAGATCGGGCTGTTTAAGGGACAGTAATTTTTGCAGGGTTCCCCGAGTCCTAAAATGTCTTAAATTTTACAATAGTCAATTTACTGGTGTTTGTTTTATTTAATGCCCCAAAAAAAGCATGTCTTTAACCCATAGTTGCTAATTTGCGCTGCTCTTGGTAGATTGCATTGGTCATTACGAAAATGAGCTGGCTACATCTGTATTCATTAATTTGTGTATTGTCACACCTGTTTCACACATACTCCGTCTGCAGTGCGTATGCAGTCCATGTGCATTATGTATACGCTGCAGAAGCAGTACAGACTAATTTTGCTTTCACACAGGACTTTTCAATCCGCTACTGATCCGCAGCTGCTTACCACAAACACAACAATTATCCATTATTTTGATTTCAAATCCAAACGTTACTGAAAATGCTTTTTCAGCATTGTGATCTTCTTTTATCACAGTATACAGGGCTTAAAGTTTTCCGGCACCATGCCGGATCTCCAGCGTGCCGCGTTTGGCTGCGGGAAAAAATTGTCCTACATTAAAAAAATATATATCTTGTTGATTGACTTCACTTTCAAGTCCATGACTTCGCCTACCAATGGTATGAGATGAGCACAGCTTTCACTCTCAACCAAACTAACATTACTAGCCAATCAGAATGTTTTGCTCTTATAAACAGGAGATGCGCATAATAGTATCCAATTGCGGAGTCGCAGCCCTGATGAATGGAGAAGCGCGACAAAAAGCTGCGAGACGCAATGGTCGAAGATGTCCATCTAGCGCATATTTACATAGAATAACTAATAAAAAAAGCAGCGGAGCTTTGTAAACAGCTCAGAGTAGAGGTCTGCGCGGGACTTTTTTTTAAGTCCCGCTCCCGCAAGGTTCTATTCCGCACCCACCCGCTCCCGCTATATATTCACTCTTTGTTCACCCGCTGTCTGCTTGGAATAATTTTCTTCCCGACCCGACCGTTCCCGCTAAATTTAGATCTCGTTTCCAGAATCTCACATTTAAATTTCCGCTACTGAAAGAAAGAGAGACAAATAAAAGTGTAGTCTGCACAAAATTGTGTTATTTTATTCGTCTTGTCAAGAGTCTTGAATTGAATACATGCTGCTCACTGACCATGCAAATAAAACGTGTGACGTTTAAAGCATGCGTGCAGCGCGTGCAAAACAGTCCTGAGCGCAAGCTGTACTGGTGGTCAATAAGAATAAAGCGCAGATATGCTGTTCTAAATGGACGTCGGGAACTGGATATTGTTAGACTGCCCACTCCCGTTCAAATTACACCAGAGTTACCGACCGCTACCGTGTTTTATTCGAGAATTTAATCCCGTGGTGCAAAAAATCTGGTCGGGTTCCCGCGGGAGAGCCGTGGGAATGCAGACCTCTAGCTCAGAGTAATCATGTCATCTCCATAAAACGATATGATTGCCATGCCCACTCCCGTTCAAATTACACCAGAGTTACCGACCGCTACCGTGTTTTATTCGAGAATTTAATCCCGTGGTGCAAAAAATCTGGTCGGGTTCCCGCGGGAGAGCCGTGGGAATGCAGACCTCTAGCTCAGAGTAATCATGTCATCTCCATAAAACGATATGATTGCCAGAACAAATTTACCAGGATTTTTTAAAAGGTCCTGTTCACACATGATCTATTAATGGTAACTTACCGGTAATTTACCAGTACTGTATGTGTGAAAGGGGCTAAACTCTTCCTCTGCATATGCCATGAATTTGAATTGCTTAACGTTCATCTGGAAAAACAGTGTGCATTAATCTCACTAGATTTGTAACATAAATCATTTATAAAGCTTTGCCAACACCGGAGAACACATCAACCCATTTCTAAATATGCCATGTATTGTACATCACGATTTCAAAATAAAAGTTTCTGCATGTGGCCAAATATAAAAATTAAATGGATTTAAACATCGTTTAATCATGCTGTAAGCTAAAATGAAACGTCACCAGGCCGTTGGCGCCCTCTGCAGGTATTCGTTTTAATACATAGTGTACTTAAAGGGGTCATATGATGCTGCTAAAAAGAACATTATTTGGTGTAATGAAATGTGTTTTGAGGGGGAAGCCCAGGCTTAGCGGGCGCTGAGGCCAGGATAGAGTGAGCTGAGGCGGGCTGGACTCCGCTTTGTCCACGGTGAAAGTTGATGTATTCCCTCAGCGACCAGCACAGATCAGCTCTAGGCATGACGAAGCGGATATCGTCCTCTTTTGGAAGACCAAACAAAGTAGTTTCGCTTTTACAATGAAGCACACAGCGTCTTCATGACATGGCTGCAGCATCAACAATAATACAGTGAGAATAAAAGTTGCACCTTCTTTCTTTGCGAGAACATTTGGGCGACGTTATGCAAATCTTCCCACATAGTGAGGTAGATATGTGGGGGCATGTTAGAACGAGCCGTTTTAGGTAGGTGTGGCTGACTCTGAACTTTTATAAAGAATATCTCTTTGGATTTGAGACTTTAGTCTTTGCAACTTTACAGATCTTCTTTATGCACCAAGAGCTTGTAACACTCCAAAGAGAAAGGAAAAATGGAAATCGCATCATATGACCCCTTTCAGTTGGTTATGTTCATATTATGTATAGGCATATTACATTATGTATTTTAACAGTGTTGTTCAATGCAATCATGTAATTTCTTGGTTTTGATATTTTATTTGAGCCAATTATTATTGCCTCATCGTTAGTTTATATATAAATAGTCATACTAAAGCCTGGTTTTCACTTAGGTCAGTTTGTTACTAAAAAATATCAGATTACTCAGTAGATTACTTGATTACCAAAATAATCATTAGTTACAGCCCTATATTAGTTAAAATATTTTTAAATACAATTGCATTGTTTTACTTTTTGTAATTAAAAGACAAATATTTTGTCATTGAAAATTTCTTAAAAATAGTATTAAAATATTGTGTCGTTCTAGTGAACCAAGTATCTGTATTTTGTCTCATCTCGTGGTTTGTCACACCCCTAGTGTCGATAAGTGGTGATATAGCTCATAATTTTCCAAGTGTATGATATAGCTTTCATTCTTCAGGTCAACCATATATTCATGAAGAAAAAAAAATCAGTTTGAATAAAGAAAGCAATAACTTTGCCATAGTGTCCTTTCAAATGTTAAAGTTGCCACAGTCATTGCATGCTGTGCATGTGCTGCCCCGCCCCCGGGAAAAAGTTCAGGCTCAGGATTTTTTTTTTTTTGCTTTAACCCCAGAGTATAGTAATACAATCTTTCATTGACATTCGACTCAGTTCATGCATTTGACATGTAGGTTTGTATATTAAGTTGCTCAAGCAAGTGGCAACACATTTAAACACAGCATATTGCCTACTTTTCTTGTTAAAAGTAGGCTATCACAAACATTTTAAATTAACTCGCCACTGACAGAAACAGTCAGCTCTCCTGCCTTTTCTTTTGCATTTAAATCTTTATTACAAGCAATCGCGCGGGACTTAAAGAACTTAGTTTTTCTACCTCCACAAGTGCATCTATTGTGTTGCCTGGTTTATCTAAAAGTGCACATTTCCCTTGTTTTAAATCTAGCCAAAAAGCCACGTGTTGACTGTAAAACACAGTAGACATTAATTATATCAATTAAGTGTGAAATTACTACATTTCCGTAACAATCCATGTTTATTTTTACCGCGAATAATGTGCTGTCACTTTTATTCAGCTTGTGCTGCACAGCAAAATTAGACTCGGTCAATAGACAAGCAAATAGACATGCACCGCTCCTGGAACGCACAGGTGGACCTCAACCACGTGCAGTGTGAACGCTCTAATCCATTAACATGGATGCGGAAAAAATATGCACCGCATACACACTGCAGATGGAGTATGTGTGAAACAGGCATCAGTAGATGAACCACAGAACTTTCCACTCTCATCTGCACTTTTATGGGATTGCTGTCTTGCACTAATTTGCCCTGTTTAGTAAATCTTTAGTAAATATTAATTTCCATCTATTTGACCCATTCATATGGATTTGGGACAGATAATTGATAATGATAGGGCGCTTTATACCACTAACAGCAGACACAGTTGCCTGTCTTACATGTCTGTTCTTCTGTGTAGGCCTCAAACAGATCAGAAAAAGTAAAGATGTATTAATTATTAATTTGACCAAGTTTAATTGTTAGCCATTAGGTCAGGGGTGTCAAACTCAATTCCTAGAGGGCCGGAGCCCTGCAGAGTTTTGTTCCAACCCTGCTCCAACACACATATCACATAGTTTTCAAATAAGCCTAAAGGACTTGATTAGTTGGATCAGGTGTGTTTAATTAGGCTTGAATCTAAACTCTGCAAGGCTCCGGCCCTCCAGGAATTGAGTTTGACACCCCTGCATTGGGTCAATCTGTGATGTGTAATAATTTCACTATACTGTATGTATTCACTGGTCAAATCTGAACATGACAAAATGTCCCTGTGTTCACTAGTGTATGATGTTTAGAGATCTCCATTCACAAACATGTAATCTCATATTTCTGCATCCTTTTGTTGTTCTTATTTCCCTTTTCGTTGCAACAGGAAAGACTACTGGAATTCCCATTCATGTCTTTGGCACAGAGACTCACATGACTGCTATTGTTGGCATGGCACTGGGTCATCGACCAATCCCCAATCAGCCTCCAGTGGCAGCACACACTGCAAATTTCCTGTTGAACACCAGTGCTAGTGCAGCTGTAAGTATATTTTTATAGTTTATCCCAGTGGCTGACATGTAAACGCATACAGTGTTTTTTTTTTTTTTTCTAGTTCTGATGCAATTAATTTTTTATTAGATTTGGCCATTTGTGGCGACATGAGCAAAAGCGATCATGTATGAACTTAAAATGAGTAGCACATGATGCAGTGACCACCAAAGAGAATGAAGACATTGGAGTACATGTGATCCGTCTTTTGTGAGATACTGTAGTCAAGTGTTGGCAAGATGGAGAAGTTTATAGCAACATTTCTCATAAACATTACATGGGCGCATACAATTCTTGCCATTCTGAATTCATACAATTCTGATTCATACATTAATGTTCATCTCATACATGTATGTCTGAGTGCATCTTTATACTACAATGACAATTTTTGTCATATACCATATTGGATTTAGAATACAGTTTAAATTCAGTGCCAACAGCAGAACATATCACAGCTGTTATATAACTAAATATGTTGTATTATAGTAATAAATGCTCAAATTCAGTGGCTCACAAACCCTTTCAGAAGTTTGTTCATTCTTTCTGTCTTCCAGACGCCAGCAAGAACCAGAAATACTTCATTCTCTGAACACAAACTGACCACTAGTGTCACAGATGGCATGACACCCACAGCAGGTGTTCCACGAGGTATTTAGAGCTCAGCTGAGGTTTAATATCACAGTCACAGCAACTTTTTAAGAGAACTTTTGAAGAACACATTCACATTTTTAATTGATTCTTTAACTGTAGCTCAATTAAAGGTGCGCTAAGTAACTTTGTTTAGCTACCACCACAAACCAGTAACTTTTTTTAAGTCAAGATCAAGTAGAATTTTACCCTAGAGGTTTCTAGATTCTTTTACATTTTTTGCACTTGCCTAAGCAGGCAGCTTGACATTTGATTTTATATTTACATTTTTAAATATTTACATTTTTAAATATTTACTTAATGTTCATAAAACATTTTAAATGCATTTAAATGTTCAGTTTTTTTTTAAACGATCAAGGTGTTTTTTAAACATTACTGTGATGTTTTAGTTTAAAAGGCCCATTTAGTTTTTAAAACAGTAACTAAAACTTGTCATTAAAAGAATATTCCGAATTCAGTACAAGTTAAGCTCCGCTGATAGCATTTGTGGTGTAATGTTGATTACCTGAAGTAAATGGGGCCAAGTGGAAGTAAATGGGACCAGCTATTTTTTATATTTATTTATTTACATTTTTTTATTATTTAATTTTTTTTGCAGATTTAGAACTATTTTTTTGCATTTGTGTAAAATTGGATCTCTTTAAACCGAAAAGGTTAGTGATTTTTTTTCACACTAAAATCATGCATCTTGGAAAATTAGCTTTGAAGCTATATTTAATTAGTTGAAAATTACTTAGCTGCATACAATTTATTATTTGTATTTATTTTATAAAGTAAAAATAAGTGTTCAATAGCATTTTTTCAGTGTTGAAGTTGATTGTTTATTTATTATTTCTTTCTATAGCTGCCATTAGTTATGAATTGTATTAGAGTGTGGTGATAAGAAATATGCAGAAATAATTACACACTGCTCATGAGTGCTGTGTGAACCAATAATAAGATTTTGGGCAGATTTGATAAAAGTACAAACAATTTATACAGTGAAAAGTTACTTACTGCACCTTTACTTTTTTTTTTTTTTACTTTTCTCTCTACATTTACCTTCTGTCTTGTTTTTTCCCAATGTTTTTGTTCTGTTAGTCATTTTTAATTATTTTAATTTCTCTTTCATTCTGTCTCTTTTCTCTCCTCATGCTGTCATATTTTCTTTCTCTCTTCATCATCATAATTAGTTTCATGGTCTGCAATAGCCATGTTTAATGCAGTGGTTAAAGGTAAGAGCTCAGGGCTGGTCAAGTGTTTAGTGCGTTTCTTTGCACAGTGTCATATGTTGGCATGGCAGCAGTTATTAATCAATAATCCAAAAGGTAGTTCTGGTTCTCTATTTTGATTGTTCAAGAGTGCTGATATTCAGAATGAGAATATTACAAATTTAGTCTGACAAAAATTTAGTCACTTGGTTAAGCCTGGGCCTGTTGTCCCTCTGTAACGTCAGCCCAGCTTGCGTCAATGTGCGTCACATGTGAGCAGCAAAAAGCTGCTTTTAGATGGTTTTTTTTGTGTGGAAAAAAGCTGTATGCAGGCCATTCATTTGCTATTCTGATTAAACTGCATGCTAACTTCATCTAATTATTTGTCATTGTCTGAAACACATTCACAGTTTACCTTACAACCTGAACAAGTGTAGGTACAACAGGTGAACTGCCAGCTGTGGTATGAATACTATGAATTCCAACATACTAATCTTTTCACATAATGTTTTTCACCTACTTTATAATAGTGAAGTATGCCTATTCAGATGCAGCCTATGACTTTGTGGCACATAGGCATAGTAAATTACCAGGAGGCAATGAATAGCATTGATTGAGGATATTGAGGAAGAGAAAGAGAGATTGAGGATATTGAGAAGCTCTTCCTCTTTTGGTGTTGTTTGATAAACACCATACAATACAAAAATCTGTTTAGGATTGATTAAATAGGTTGAATGGCTGTTTGAAAGCATAAATAACAGAAATGGAATGTTGCATAATCCTGTTTTGTGTACCGGGATAACTAGCACATACAGTATTTGCATTTCTATAAGTGCCACCTAATATAAGAGTGAATTTGCATTAATTTTTTACTTGCTGGTCTAATATCTTTGAGAAAATATGAAAAACTTAGATTTGGCTGGACTTAGTGTTGGGCGATATGCTCAATTTTCATATCGTCCTATCGTCAGCCTGTGAGATCGCCGATACACGATATTATCGTGCTTATTTATTTATTTACTTGGTTTCATTGCTATCTACACTGTATGATGAGTAAATCTCTTATACTTCGCATGTACATCTGCACTTTGTTGTTTATAATGAAAGAATTCATGAGTCAGAATTCAGTCAGCGCGCGCTGAACAACGAAACTCCGCTGTTTTAGCGATGACTCATCTGAATGCCTCTGATTGGCCATTGCATTCATAAGCATAACATAATCGTGTGTGATTGGTTATAACGCGCAACACTGTTAAAACGCAGAAAAAGAAATATAATGGAACAAATAAGCCCTAAGATTAATTAGATAGTATTACTAACCTGATAATAATAATAATAATCATCTTGCTATCGTCAGTGGCATCAGCCACAGGCGATATCACTGACTATCGTCGATACACGATACTATCGTCTATCGGCACAACCCTAGCTGGACTTAATAGGGCCACTTCCTCTGAAATATTTTGAAAATATATTTAATATTGTCAAAAGTAAAAAAAAAACTATAGTACTGTATATATTTCTCATATATAGTGTCAAGCCCAAAATTAATCTAAAATTGTTATACTTTTAAGTGATTAAAAGATGCATTTTCTTGTCTGTCTAATTCTCATTTTCTGTATCCCTTTTCCACATTTCTTTGAGTCTTGTTTCCATGAGTTTCCATGAGTCTTTTCACACCCTTATTGATGTCATTTGTTTTTTGTTTGTTTGTATTTTTTTGTTTTGTTTTTTAGACACTCAAACTTAAAGGGGTCATATGATGCGATTTCAAGTTTTCCTTTCTCTTTGGAGTGTTACAAGCTATTTACATTTGATTTATGGCAGGGGTTCTCAAACCTCTCCATGAAGTACACCCAGCTCTGCATGTTTTGTATGTCTCCCTATATCTGACACACCCACTTCAGGTCTTGCAGTCTCTGCAAGCTGATGAGTTGAATCAGGTGTGATAGATGAGGGAGACATACAACATGTGCAGGGCAGGGGGTACTCCAGGACAGGTTTGAGAACCACTGATTTATGGCATTAAGCAGGCAAATTACTTTGAGTGAAATTTAAGTCTAACGTTTGTCTCTCTACCCCTTTAGCTAAAGCCACGACTCTATTCAGCAGGCAGACTAAGGCAATCGTGTGGGGCATGCAGACACGGGCAGTTCAGGGCATGTTGGATTTTGATTACGTGTGTTCACGTGAAGAACCCTCTGTTGTCGCAATGATCTACCCCTTCACGTCAGTACATTTAAAAAGAACCTTAATGCTGAATGTCTACCATCAAATTTAATGTAACTTGCGCAATGTCTAATAGTTGGTTTATTCTACTCATTATGTGGCACATAAGATTGTAAAATGTGATTGGGGTTTGAGGGCATGTGTCGGTTTTTATGATTTTTATATTGTGTATTTGTGTGTGTGTCAGTGGTGACCACAAGCAGAAGTTTTACTGGGGTCATAAGGAGATCTTACTTCCCGTCTATAAGAACATGGCTGATGCTATGAAGAAACATCCAGATGTTGATGTGCTCATAAATTTTGCCTCCCTTCGCTCAGCTTTCGACAGCACCATGGAGACAATGCAGTATCCTCAGGTAAAATCCTATATTGACAGCCCAGCATTTCTGTTAGCTGGTAAATAAAGCTATTTATTTTTTTATTATTAAAGAATGGCATCCAGCTATGATAATCTCTGAAGCCTGTACAGAATCATATCAATTTATTGCCACATTGCACATATAAACAGAGACCAACGCTGTTATGTTCGTATTTGTAATGCTATAACTGATATTTTGTGCGCGTAAATATATTTGCGTGCGCTTTGCATGAGAGACGTCAATTTCAAGTCACTTTGGAGTTAAAAAAAAACCTATGTTCCTGAGAATACGGTGTCTAATGTATTCCTTTCCCATTTCAGGCTAGTGGGCACCACTGTTCGTATGACATGTTGGTTTTCAGTACCTGTAGCTTCAACTGTGGGTATAACCATGGTCTTCTTGTTTTATCAGATACACACTATAGCTATCATAGCTGAAGGCATTCCTGAAGCTCTGACCTGCAAACTCATCAAAACAGCCGATGAAAAGGGTGTCACTATCATTGGACCTGCAACTGTGAGTGTTTCAAATGTTTAAGTATTTTATAACTATGTTTTTATAGCTGAATATAAACATTAGCATAAATCTCAGGAAGCACGGAAAAACTTGTTCGTGTTAATATTTCCTTCCAAAATCAGAGCTTATACAGTGGGTATAGAAAAGAATCACCCCCCTTTAAAATAATCAAATTTTGTTTCTTTGCAGCCTGAAATGAAGACGGACACGGTTTTTGTTATATCTCGCTGTATTTACATTTCAGTGCAACCTATAACATCCAAGTGAAAGATAACACCAACATGTCAGAAAAAAATTAATAAAACAACAGAATGACTGAGTTGGAAAAAGGATCACCCCCTCCTAAAAAATGACTTGTAAACTCAATCAGGTGTAGCTAATCAGCTTCTCAATGGCACACAAAACCATTTGACTTTCAACTGTGATCAGCTGTGCTCATTTTGGTTAGCTCAGCATGAAGGGCCTGTTTACACCTGGTCATTTCATGCGTTTTCACTGATTGGATATCTATCGGATTTGTTAAAACGTTTCCATTTACTCTAGGCCACATAAATGTGTCAAACAGATTTAAATCCGATCTTCAATTCCCGCGTTATATTTAAGTTTAACGGAGTTCACGTCAGCTCATTTCAAGATCAGAGACCGCAATAGGAGAGCGCGCGGCATCAGCACTGGAAAGATAAGTTTGTCTTACTACTTTTAATGAAGATGATTGTGTATTGACTGTCTGCGTCTTACTTTCAGTTTCATTCATGGCAGTTTGTGCGTCGGCTTGCTGAAGAGATACTCAGCTACTCGTCTGCAGCAATGCGTGTTGCATTAGCGCAGTCTGACTAATGTCATATAGCCTATAACACGCTCTCACACATTTATTATTTAAAAATTTGGGGAGGAGTAAAATGTACATATGTGGTTTCAACAACCAGATGCATTTACACTTGTCCAGTTTCGTCTGGAATGCGGCCCAGACCACCTCCTGAAATGGTTTGAGCGATCGGATTTATATCCGTCTCTAATGCGTTTCGGAGGGCATTTACACATGGTCTTTTCACGATCGGATAGCTATCCGATCAGAAAAAAACGCATTAAGTGACCAGGTGTAAACAGGCCCGAAAAGAGCTCCGGGATAAAGTTGTGGAAAGGCACAAGTCAGGAGATGGATACAAACAAATTTCAAAGGCTTTATCAATGCCTAGAAGCACAATAAAGTCCATTATTAAGAAGTGCAAGGTATTTGGTACAACACAGACCCTCCCTGGATCAGGACGTCGCTCCAAACTGGATGAAAAAGCCAGGAGGAAACGAGGAAACTGGGTTACAGTTGCAGGAATTGCAACTGTAAAGAGTGGTCATTGTGTGCATGTGATGATAATATCTCACGTTCTCACGTTCTGTGGCTTGTATGGGAGGGTTGCAAGAAAAAAGCCACTCCTCAAGAAAGGCCACATGCAGTCACGACTAAGCTTTGCCAAAACGCACCTGGAAGATTCTGAGGCAGATGAGACTAAAATTTTATTATTTGGCCTCAACACCAAACAATATGTCTGGCAGAAATCCAATACAGCTCACAATCCAAATGACAGCATTCCTACAGTAAAGCATGGAGGTGGTAATATCCTGTTATGGGGGTGTTTCTCTGCAGCAGGGACTGGGGCACTTGTCAGGATAGAAGGAAAAATTGATGGGGCAAAATACTGTAAAATTCTTAAGGAAAATCTGCAGCTCTCTGCCAGAAAGTTGTCAATGGGAAGAAGGTTTACCTTCCAACATGACAATGACCCAAAGCACACAGAAAAACTGATCACACCGTGATTAAAGGAGAAAAAGGTGAATGGCCTTGTCAGAGCCCAGACTTAAACCCCACAGAAAATCTGTGGAATGACTTGGAACACTGCAGTCCACAGATGGTCACCTTCAAATTTAACTGAACTTGAGCAGTTCTGCAAAGAAGAGT
>NW_015505757.1:174379-176590 GCF_001515645.1 Sinocyclocheilus grahami
AAAAAAAAACTCCTCATTCTGCATGGTTGAACTAAATGGTCTTTATATTTACATTTGATTTATGGCAGGGGTTCTCAAACCTCTCCATGAAGTACACCCAGCTCTGCATGTTTTGTATGTCTCCCTATATCTGACACACCCACTTCAGGTCTTGCAGTCTCTGCAAGCTGATGAGTTGAATCAGGTGTGATAGATGAGGGAGACATACAACATGTGCAGGGCAGGGGGTACTCCAGGACAGGTTTGAGAACCACTGATTTATGGCATTAAGCAGGCAAATTACTTTGAGTGAAATTTAAGTCTAACGTTTGTCTCTCTACCCCTTTAGCTAAAGCCACGACTCTATTCAGCAGGCAGACTAAGGCAATCGTGTGGGGCATGCAGACACGGGCAGTTCAGGGCATGTTGGATTTTGATTACGTGTGTTCACGTGAAGAACCCTCTGTTGTCGCAATGATCTACCCCTTCACGTCAGTACATTTAAAAAGAACCTTAATGCTGAATGTCTACCATCAAATTTAATGTAACTTGCGCAATGTCTAATAGTTGGTTTATTCTACTCATTATGTGGCACATAAGATTGTAAAATGTGATTGGGGTTTGAGGGCATGTGTCGGTTTTTATGATTTTTATATTGTGTATTTGTGTGTGTGTCAGTGGTGACCACAAGCAGAAGTTTTACTGGGGTCATAAGGAGATCTTACTTCCCGTCTATAAGAACATGGCTGATGCTATGAAGAAACATCCAGATGTTGATGTGCTCATAAATTTTGCCTCCCTTCGCTCAGCTTTCGACAGCACCATGGAGACAATGCAGTATCCTCAGGTAAAATCCTATATTGACAGCCCAGCATTTCTGTTAGCTGGTAAATAAAGCTATTTATTTTTTTATTATTAAAGAATGGCATCCAGCTATGATAATCTCTGAAGCCTGTACAGAATCATATCAATTTATTGCCACATTGCACATATAAACAGAGACCAACGCTGTTATGTTCGTATTTGTAATGCTATAACTGATATTTTGTGCGCGTAAATATATTTGCGTGCGCTTTGCATGAGAGACGTCAATTTCAAGTCACTTTGGAGTTAAAAAAAAACCTATGTTCCTGAGAATACGGTGTCTAATGTATTCCTTTCCCATTTCAGGCTAGTGGGCACCACTGTTCGTATGACATGTTGGTTTTCAGTACCTGTAGCTTCAACTGTGGGTATAACCATGGTCTTCTTGTTTTATCAGATACACACTATAGCTATCATAGCTGAAGGCATTCCTGAAGCTCTGACCTGCAAACTCATCAAAACAGCCGATGAAAAGGGTGTCACTATCATTGGACCTGCAACTGTGAGTGTTTCAAATGTTTAAGTATTTTATAACTATGTTTTTATAGCTGAATATAAACATTAGCATAAATCTCAGGAAGCACGGAAAAACTTGTTCGTGTTAATATTTCCTTCCAAAATCAGAGCTTATACAGTGGGTATAGAAAAGAATCACCCCCCTTTAAAATAATCAAATTTTGTTTCTTTGCAGCCTGAAATGAAGACGGACACGGTTTTTGTTATATCTCGCTGTATTTACATTTCAGTGCAACCTATAACATCCAAGTGAAAGATAACACCAACATGTCAGAAAAAAATTAATAAAACAACAGAATGACTGAGTTGGAAAAAGGATCACCCCCTCCTAAAAAATGACTTGTAAACTCAATCAGGTGTAGCTAATCAGCTTCTCAATGGCACACAAAACCATTTGACTTTCAACTGTGATCAGCTGTGCTCATTTTGGTTAGCTCAGCATGAAGGGCCTGTTTACACCTGGTCATTTCATGCGTTTTCACTGATTGGATATCTATCGGATTTGTTAAAACGTTTCCATTTACTCTAGGCCACATAAATGTGTCAAACAGATTTAAATCCGATCTTCAATTCCCGCGTTATATTTAAGTTTAACGGAGTTCACGTCAGCTCATTTCAAGATCAGAGACCGCAATAGGAGAGCGCGCGGCATCAGCACTGGAAAGATAAGTTTGTCTTACTACTTTTAATGAAGATGATTGTGTATTGACTGTCTGCGTCTTACTTTCAGTTTCATTCATGGCAGTTTGTGCGTCGGCTTGCTGAAGAGATACTCAGCTACTCGTCTGCAGCAATGCGTGTTGCATTAGCGCAGTCTGACTAATGTCATATAGCCTATAACACGCTCTCACA
>NW_015505757.1:176657-214939 GCF_001515645.1 Sinocyclocheilus grahami
TTGTCCAGTTTCGTCTGGAATGCGGCCCAGACCACGTCCTGAAATGGTTTGAGCGATGGGATTTATATGCGTCTGTAATTCGTTTCGGAGGGCATTTACACATGGTCTTTTCACGATCGGATAGCTATCCGATCAGAAAAAAACGCATTAAGTGACCAGGTGTAAACAGGCCCGAAAAGAGCTCCGGGATAAAGTTGTGGAAAGGCACAAGTCAGGAGATGGATACAAACAAATTTCAAAGGCTTTATCAATGCCTAGAAGCACAATAAAGTCCATTATTAAGAAGTGCAAGGTATTTGGTACAACACAGACCCTCCCTGGATCAGGACGTCGCTCCAAACTGGATGAAAAAGCCAGGAGGAAACTGGTCAGAGAGGTTACAGTTGCAGGAATTGCAACTGTAAAGAGTGGTCATTGTGTGCATGTGATGATAATATCTCACGTTCTCCACAAATGTGGCTTGTATGGGAGGGTTGCAAGAAAAAAGCCACTCCTCAAGAAAGGCCACATGCAGTCACGACTAAGCTTTGCCAAAACGCACCTGGAAGATTCTGAGGCAGATGAGACTAAAATTTTATTATTTGGCCTCAACACCAAACAATATGTCTGGCAGAAATCCAATACAGCTCACAATCCAAATGACAGCATTCCTACAGTAAAGCATGGAGGTGGTAATATCCTGTTATGGGGGTGTTTCTCTGCAGCAGGGACTGGGGCACTTGTCAGGATAGAAGGAAAAATTGATGGGGCAAAATACTGTAAAATTCTTAAGGAAAATCTGCAGCTCTCTGCCAGAAAGTTGTCAATGGGAAGAAGGTTTACCTTCCAACATGACAATGACCCAAAGCACACAGAAAAACTGATCACACCGTGATTAAAGGAGAAAAAGGTGAATGGCCTTGTCAGAGCCCAGACTTAAACCCCACAGAAAATCTGTGGAATGACTTGGAACACTGCAGTCCACAGATGGTCACCTTCAAATTTAACTGAACTTGAGCAGTTCTGCAAAGAAGAGTCAAACAGATTTAAATCCGATCTTCAATTCCCGCGTTATATTTAAGTTTAACGGAGTTCACGTCAGCTCATTTCAAGATCAGAGACCGCAATAGGAGAGCGCGCGGCATCAGCACTGGAAAGATAAGTTTGTCTTACTACTTTTAATGAAGATGATTGTGTATTGACTGTCTGCGTCTTACTTTCAGTTTCATTCATGGCAGTTTGTGCGTCGGCTTGCTGAAGAGATACTCAGCTACTCGTCTGCAGCAATGCGTGTTGCATTAGCGCAGTCTGACTAATGTCATATAGCCTATAACACGCTCTCACACATTTATTATTTAAAAATTTGGGGAGGAGTAAAATGTACATATGTGGTTTCAACAACCAGATGCATTTACACTTGTCCAGTTTCGTCTGGAATGCGGCCCAGACCACCTCCTGAAATGGTTTGAGCGATCGGATTTATATCCGTCTCTAATGCGTTTCGGAGGGCATTTACACATGGTCTTTTCACGATCGGATAGCTATCCGATCAGAAAAAAACGCATTAAGTGACCAGGTGTAAACAGGCCCGAAAAGAGCTCCGGGATAAAGTTGTGGAAAGGCACAAGTCAGGAGATGGATACAAACAAATTTCAAAGGCTTTATCAATGCCTAGAAGCACAATAAAGTCCATTATTAAGAAGTGCAAGGTATTTGGTACAACACAGACCCTCCCTGGATCAGGACGTCGCTCCAAACTGGATGAAAAAGCCAGGAGGAAACTGGTCAGAGAGGTTACAGTTGCAGGAATTGCAACTGTAAAGAGTGGTCATTGTGTGCATGTGATGATAATATCTCACGTTCTCCACAAATGTGGCTTGTATGGGAGGGTTGCAAGAAAAAAGCCACTCCTCAAGAAAGGCCACATGCAGTCACGACTAAGCTTTGCCAAAACGCACCTGGAAGATTCTGAGGCAGATGAGACTAAAATTTTATTATTTGGCCTCAACACCAAACAATATGTCTGGCAGAAATCCAATACAGCTCACAATCCAAATGACAGCATTCCTACAGTAAAGCATGGAGGTGGTAATATCCTGTTATGGGGGTGTTTCTCTGCAGCAGGGACTGGGGCACTTGTCAGGATAGAAGGAAAAATTGATGGGGCAAAATACTGTAAAATTCTTAAGGAAAATCTGCAGCTCTCTGCCAGAAAGTTGTCAATGGGAAGAAGGTTTACCTTCCAACATGACAATGACCCAAAGCACACAGAAAAACTGATCACACCGTGATTAAAGGAGAAAAAGGTGAATGGCCTTGTCAGAGCCCAGACTTAAACCCCACAGAAAATCTGTGGAATGACTTGGAACACTGCAGTCCACAGATGGTCACCTTCAAATTTAACTGAACTTGAGCAGTTCTGCAAAGAAGAGTAGGCAAATATTGCAAAGTCTAGATGTGCAAAGTTAGTAGAGACAAATCACAACAGGCTAAAGGCTGTAATTAAAGCAAAAGGTGGTTCAACAAAATACTGACACACGGGGTGATCCTTTTTCCAACTCAGTGATTGTTTTTTTTATTTTATTTTATTTTTTTTTTCTGACGTGTTGTATCTTTCACTTGGATGTTATAAGTTGTACTGAGTAAATACAGCTGGATAAAACAAAAACCGTGTCCGTCTTCATTTCAGGCTTCAAAGCAACAAAATGTGATTATTTTAAAGGGGGGTGATTCTCTTCTATACCCACTGTAATTGGACTAAAGAAAATAATGTCTGTGATGGTGTTACTCGCAAATGTTCCAATCAGAGTCTGAACATAACAATTAGAGCCCGACCGATATATCGTTTAGCTGATATTATCGGCCGATATGAGCCTGTCGCCGATATATCGGTATCGCGAATATGCCGCCGATATGAACATTTTTTTTACAGAGCATATAATGCAGATAAAATGCTTGAAATGGTGTAATTACTTAGTTTGTCCAGCAAACCTCCATTGTTTGCTACTGGCGACCTGGATGAAACGCTTTAAAGCTTAAGTCTATGGAAAACCTTTGAAACTTTAAACGGCCATATCTCCATAACGGCGCGGCGGATCCACATCAAATTTGGGGGATCCTTTCAGCTCGAGGAACCCTCTCAAACGCGAATAGAGTATAAGTCTCAAGGCCCTCTTTCGAATGAGACCACCCCTGCGTCCATAGCCTCCGGGTTTCGGGAGTTACGGCCGGTTAAATTCGCGGTCCGGCGCCGACCGATCTGGCGATCGAAGGGATCGATTCCAAGGGATCCCCTGAATTTGGTGGCGATCCGCCGGCGTGTTCGTGAGATAGTGACACCAGCCAACACTTTCACTTCAGTAAGGAGGTCTCTTGTTCAGGCAGCAGCATTCAAGCGTCGTCTTATTCGACCGTAAATGCCCCGCGAAGTGGACTTCACATGATATTCCGCCATGATTCCAGTTCCAAGGGAACGTACACGTTGCATTCAAAGGGCATTAAAGTGCGTGAGATGTGAATTTATATTTATTTACAGAGGTAAATTGTCACACTTCACACTTCTCAAGTAAGTTCCGTCTGTGTGTGAAGACAGTAGCGCAAATCCGTGAATGAATGTTCCAAAGTGAAATAAACTTCAACGGAATAAAGTTGAATGGAATTGAATTGAATTAAAGTTGAATAAACTTCAACTTTACTGTTCAGTGCACTGATGTCAGACTCATTTTGAATAAAGTTTATTGTTAAATTGTTAAATGCCCTGCCTCCATTACATATCTTTGTCATGTCATTTTAAGTGTTTGATCACCACATTTGAGTGATCATTGCAAAAAATGTGTTAATGTGTATATATATTCTGTTTATGTATATACTGTATTCTATATATAGTACCAGTCAAATATTTGGACACACGAATGGGAAAGTGTCCAAACTTTTGACTGGTACTGTACTATAATATACACAAAGAATTTCGGCCGATATATATATATTTTTTTTTACTCCCAAATATCGGTATCGCCCCCAAAAAAACATATCAGTCGGGCTCTAATAACAATAGTTGTTCAGACAACACTCAGATTAGTCTATTTATGAAAACTGGTAATTTTGCCATGTTATTGCAGCAACGGATCGATTGAGAATTACCACTGAAAATAATGAGAATTACAAACAAAATCAAAAGTCCATACAAACCGCCATGGGAGTATAGTAATGTTTTTCATGGCTTGTCAATATTTGTTTTATTCATGAGATTTACTCAAGTACACTTATGTGTTATAGGTTGGCGGTATAAAGCCAGGCTGCTTTAAGATCGGGAACACAGGTGGGATGCTTGACAATATCCTGGCATCAAAGCTGTATAGACCGGGCAGTGTGGCATATGTGTCCCGCTCGGGAGGAATGTCCAATGAACTCAACAACATCATATCGCACACTACTGATGGAGTTTTTGAGGGAGTTGCTATTGGAGGAGACAGGTGACTGACAGAACATGTCTTGTGAACATAAGTGACTGACAACCCAAATAGCCAATCAGTTTGCTGCGATGAGAAACCTTGTTGCCATCCGCCATTTTTTAAAGCTTATTGAAAAACTTAGTTTTTAAATCATACTGAACTGTAGGACACATACAAACCTTTCAACTGTGATAAAATGTTCAGAGCACATGCATTTACTACGAATACTAGGTATCCAGAGTTGCTAGTTAATGGAGTTTTGTTCGTTATGTTACTGAAATCAGCCAAAAATCGCTGGATAGTTGTTCAATTGCTGACTTCATATTATGTGTGGATTATTTTATTTGAAAAACAAAAGCATGCTAAATAGAATCCTGTGTGAATATCTGATTTCAACATCTGTTCTTTGAGTAATAATCTAACATGCAGCCAAAGTTAACTTTATTTTAAGAAAAACACAAAACACACACAATTTAGCCCTTTTTGCCTCTGCATTTTTTCCATTTGCATTTTGCATTCTTGTATTTTGATGTCAGTGTTTATGACAGTGCGACTGTCTTGATATTTGTGTAGATTTCCCCTTATTTTATTTTTCTCATACATAATAATCTGATACAAAAGCTTATGCTTTTTTATTTTTGCTCAATGATAAACTATGATAAACTGCATTTGAAGTAATTTATCCATAATTTGTCATTTTGTTTGATGGAGTACCAGCTTTTGAAAAGCTCTGGATGTGGTTATGTAACTGCTATTGTAAGGTAAATTAGAGCAGGATACAGAAAATACTAATTATTAGTTAATTGAGCTAATAAACCAATCAACATCTAAGCTGGCTAATGTGCCGCTCTCGTCCACAGATTTCCTGGCTCTACATTCATGGAGCATGTGCTGAGATATCAGGACACTCCAGGAGTCAAGATGATTGTCGTGCTGGGAGAGGTGAGAGGAGAAAGATTTGAGAGCTCCTGCTCAAGACTTTCACACAAGACTACATGTATTTGTATCAATAAATGCTCAAACTCCTCAGTTGTCTTGAATGGAGAGATGATTGTGCAGCACTGTTTTATGTAAGGTGAGAGTAATGCTTCATGTTTAAAGGTGGACTCAATTCTAAGAATTCATATTCATCAGCAAATGATTATCAAAAGCAAATGACAAGAACATGTTCAAAATCAAACAAGGTGTTGTAACCTTTTGCATTTTTATATAATGTAATTTTTAAAATGATCCTTTATTTATCTTTCAGATTAATCTCTGTAAAAATGGACAGATTTGTTAACGTGTTCGTGTATAATCTACTGGTGGTCAATTCTTTGACTGAATATTTTTTACCATAATTAAATGACAGTAATATAAGCGTTGAGTAATTTGCTAAGGCACTGTAATTCTATTTATAATATGTGTGCTGTCTTTTAGATTGGTGGCACAGAAGAGTATAACATCTGTCAGGGCATTGCAGACGGCAGAATCACTAAACCAGTCGTGTGCTGGTGTATTGGAACGTGTGCCACCATGTTCTCATCTGAGGTACATCCTTTTACATGGCTTTTGAGATACTTAATGCATATTGGCCCTGGTCAAACTGGCACTCTCAGCCCATTTTGTGGTCTTTTGAGTCCACACTTGTAATGCATAGGCAGGGCTCAAGAGCATAAAATGAAATAAGACACCCTATGGTCTTGTGGACTAAGTGGATATGCACCAAAAAAAAGGCACAAGTCCACATGAAGTGCTGCATTTGGGACAGGGCCATTAAATGTTATGAGAAATGTGTATGCTCTAGAACTGTTCAGTATGTGACAACCTAACTAGTGACAGCAGTAACAGTATTGTGTTAATTTAAATGTTTTAGGTGCAGTTTGGCCATGCAGGAGCGTGTGCCAGTCAAGCGTCAGAGACAGCTGTGGCCAAAAATCAAGCACTGCAGGAAGCAGGTGCATTTGTGCCCAATAGCTTTGATGAATTAGGTGATGTCATCAAGTGAGTAACAGAAATCAGAAGTATTCTGTCTCGAGGAAGTATAATATAACCTAAACACTACAATTTAAGTATTCAGGCCCTTTATTATTAAGTACGTTGTGTAGAATGGCTTTGGCAATATAAGGTTTTCACAGCTGTATTCTTAATCAATAGGGGTGGACGATATACTAGTTGAAACGGCAAACTTGTAGAAATGTTTAACTATTGTATCTATTGCGGTTATGCCTTTATGTATCCTGCAGCACTGACTCTCCAGCGCCGCAGCATACGAACTCATATTTACCTGTGTTGTGAAAGCAAGTTTGTAGTCTGAATTGAGTTGAACAAACAGTGGAAGCATTAATAGTTTATTTTCTCTGTTGTGTTGGGAAGGTTTGTGTATGATGACCTTGTCGCAAAAGGAATCATTGTTCCAGCACAGGAAGTTCCTCCTCCTACCGTCCCAATGGATTACTCCTGGGCAAGAGTAAGACCTGTCCCCATTCCTTTACAGTGTGAAAGAGGATTGCATTATTTCTGAAACATTACAATATTCTGTAATCAGTGATTTGATCTGAATTCTCACTAGTGTTAAAACCCGATTCTTCTGTTTGTGGTATTATGATGTGCTGCAGTTTATCCTGTAGTGTTGTGAATGGAATCTTATTTGGAATTCGTTCCATGTCACATAAAAAATACTAAAATCATCATACTGAATGATTTTCATTATGTTTGATTCTGTGAACAATTCACAGATGAGGACAGAATACGGTACTAAAATACTCTGACAGTGTTTCCTGCAATACTGTTCAGTTGCTGCTTAATTGCGACAGAATCTACAATGCCATGCTAAAATAAATAACTGGGTTGTGAACTTGCTGTAAAATTCCTAAATAACTGTTAATTGAATAAGTCAATTCCTTACAATTTCCAACCGAATATTTGAAAAATTCAAAAATAGTCTAGTGCAACTTCCTTCCCTTAACAGCAGTATGCATTCGTTCCTCCCTAAAACCCAAACTTATCAGAATCAGCACAATCGGTGATTGTTGTAAAAAGCCATCTTTACTGTTGCTAAATTGCAGGACATGTTTGATAATAAAACGTTTAAAGCACAATAATCCGCGCAGGAGTCGCTGTTCCCCCAGGCTGAAATGTGTGCGCGCGCTCCAATACGGACCACAACTAGACAAGCACATCCAAGAGATCAAATACACACAAAATATGTCAAAATGGCCAGCTTGGAGAGTGTTCACTTAAACACAGTGTATGTCTTAAGTGGACATGAACAGTTGGGAGAAAATCCGATGTGTGGCAATATTGTCTTAAAGTGAGAGCAGTGACTGGCGCTTGGGCCATCAATGTTAATCAAACAACAAAATGCAAAGAGAAAATCGAGCGGGAAGAGACTCGTGTGTGTGTGCGGGATGCGAGAGAATAAAATGATTCGCGGGACTCCCGCAAAATAGAGATGATCTAAACATAAAGTGTCTAAAACATATAAATTGTTATTTATCTGTTGCACTAAAGCAAAAAGAACATTTCATATTAACATTAAAATGATTAACGCGCAAGCTAGACATAGCCTAGTTTCCATTTATAATGTAGCCAATCACAGACTCAGCTTTTGATTTCTGGTACGCAATGGCCAATCAGAGGTGATCAAGTTAGAATCTACTTGCTGAAATTGCGTGCTCACGAATCCTCTCATTTTAGACACTCTGAAAGATTTATTGTGCATATATTTAGTGTTATAACAGAGCTTTATGAGATCGCGATTAACTGAGATGTTAGCTTTTTGTGATAATAAAGGAAGTGTGCTGCTCGCATTCTGCCATGCTGTCTCTAGTTTATATTCATTTGATTAAATATTTATTTTACATTTCATTTAAATATGAATATAAATTTCATGAATATAAAGCAATGTTAATTCCGCTCTTAAAATGTTTCACACATACTGTGTGTATGTATGTATGTATACAGTGGGGAAAAAAAGTATTTAGTCAGCCACCAATTGTACAAGATCTCCCACTTAAAAAGATGAGAGAGGCCTGTAATTTTCATCATAGGTATACCTCAACTATGAGAGACAAAATGAGAAAAAAAATCCAGAAAATCACATTGTAGGATTTTTAAAGAATTTATTTGCAAATTATGGTGGAAAATAAGTATTTGGTCAATAACAAAATTTCATCTCAATACTTTGTTATATACACTTTGTTGGCAATGACAGAGGTCAAACGTTTTCTGTAAGTCTTCACAAGGTTGTCACACACTGTTGCTGGTATTTTGGCCCATTCCTCAAGAGCAGTAATGTTTTGGGGCTGTCACTGGGCAACACGGATTTTCAACTCCCTCCAAAGATTTTCTATGGGGTTGAGATCTGGAGACTGGCTAGGCCACTCCAGGACCTTAAAATGCTTCTTACGAAGCCACTCCTTCGTTGCCCGGGCGGTGTGTTTGGGATCATTGTCATGCTGAAAGACCCAGCCACGTTTCATCTTCAATGCCCTTGCTGATGGAAGGAGGTTTTCACTCAAAATCTCACGATACATGGCCCCATTCATTCTTTCGTTTAAGTATCGGTAAGAGTAATAATAGCGTTAAAACCCATCCCTAGCCAACAAGGAGTTGACAGCCTTCTTAGTTAACCCAAGAAAAACTTTTTTTCAGCGCAAGCACTCCCAATTATGTGGTAACTGGAAGGATTTAAAATGCAAGTTATTTTGCTCATTCTTTCTTTAACACTGCAACAAATACAGCAAACAGCAAATACAGCTCTTCCTGATACAAGAAGGTCATTAAGCTGCTCTGTGACACAAAGTGAATTTCCTCAAGATAATGCTCATGATTTCACATTGTCTTTGGTAAAATTTTAAGAAATTCACTTTTAACAAATATGAAGCATTTGGATGTAAACCCTGTATGCCTCTTGAATCGCTGGAAATGAAAGACAATGAGAATTGCTGGCTGCTAAAATGCATAGTAAAAATTAGGATATGGTCAATTTTCAAGATGTATCTGGGCTGCTTTTTTGTGTGTGTGTGTGTGTGTGTGTGTGTGTGTAGGAATTGGGGTTGATTCGTAAACCTGCATCATTCATGACTAGTATCTGTGACGAAAGGGGCCAAGAGCTCATATATGCTGGTATGCCCATCACAGAGGTGTTCAAAGAGGAAATGGGCCTAGGAGGAGTACTGGGTCTGCTGTGGTTTCAGAGGAGGTTTGTTATGTAAAATTCCTTCATTTTGTAGAATATTCATATGAATTGACTGAGAAACTATCGGTGTTTGTCAACTTGCATGATGTATGGTTTTGGCTTAAAATCATGAGTACATGTGTGTTTTTGACAGATTACCACTTTACGCATGTCATTTCATCGAGATGTGTTTGATGGTGACTGCAGATCATGGGCCGGCTGTATCTGGTGCTCATAACACCATTGTGTGCGCTCGTGCCGGTAAAGACCTGGTGTCCAGTCTGACCTCTGGACTTCTGACAATAGTAAGATCAGTCACTGTACACGAAAGACTGCTGCTTTCCAAACTAAACTGGTTCTGCTACAGTACAGCAAGAACGAGAGTTCACTAGCCTCATATCAAATATGAAATAAAAACAGAGTCTGGCTGTGTTTGATTTTGATGATATTTGTTGATATCTGTTGTTGATTTACAAGTAATATTACAATTATTAAATATTAAGAAAACATAATATATTTAGTGATTATTATATGTGATATTTACCATTTATATGATGAGAAACAGTTGAAAAATATGCTTGTTTATTCTCCTAATTTTTAAAGAGGAACTGAATTGCGTGTTTCTGTTTGGCAGGGAGATAGATTCGGTGGTGCACTAGACGCAGCTGCTAAACAGTTCAGTAAAGCGTTCGACAGCGGCCTGCTGCCCATGGAGTTTGTCAACAAGATGAAGAAAGATGGTGTACTGATTATGGGCATCGGGCATCGAGTCAAATCAGTAAATACACACACACCGATAAACACACTGCATGAGACTTGATTAGTTATATCAGGAATATTAAAGGCACAATATTTAAGATTTTCGTAATAAAATATCCAAAAACCACTTGCACAGTGTTATATATTTCATGCAGTTGTGCACTTACGTTATCCCAAAAGTTCCCAAGGATTTGTAAATCCTATTTGAAATAATAGCTCGCCCCAGTTAATTGTCGCCTATCAATGATGTAATATCCGTGCTATCGGTTTCTGCTTTTAGAAACTATGGCAACACACGTGGACAAAAATGCTGCTGTACAGTTAAACTAAATCCATTATGGCTGTCGTGGATCAAATGAAAATTAAATAAAAAGTGTTGACAGGAGCATTCAAATTAGATCTGCTGAATATTGCACCATGATTCTTTTTCCACATTTTTACAATGTTGCACATTATAACCAATCACACAAGTCTGTTGAGCTTGTGAATGCAATGGCCAATCAGAGGCGTTCAGATGAGTCATCACTGAAACGCCAGAGTTTTGTTGTTCAGTGCGCACGCTCACTGACTGTAATCTGCTCTCTCATGAAATCTCTCATCATAAACAACAAAGTGCAGATGTACGTATGATGTAAGTAGAAGATTCATTCATCAAACAGTACAGCTTTACTGATTATAAGGGAAGTTATTTGAGAGTGCTTACACTCGCGCTAGACTTAAGTCTGTCATACTGTTCCTTGACAGTGTAAAAGTTCTTTGCTCGCTTTCTCTGTATAATTTATTTGCTGTTTGAATAATTTTGGAAGGAACCGGTAATAAAAAAAATTAATTCATTACATCCGTGAACATGATTCGGACATCTCTGGATGGGGAAAAAAACATCTCCCATCATTCCACTCTCCTTAATAGCTTCATCAAGCTTTGCCTTTGTTATTGTTTTGAAGATGCAACCTCTATATTGTGCCTTTAAGACATAAATCTCACACCAATCAAGTTAGAGTGGGAGAAATTAATTAATGTTGTATCTTAATTTTATGTTGTTACTCATTTTTTATCTTTAATGTTACACATGACATGACATGGAAAAATTTCTGAGTCCATAATATCTGAGTCTAAGTTAGAGTACAAATTTACCAGAATGTGTAAAAAGTTCATTCATAAGTTCACTGGACTTGAATCAGAGTCCAGCATTGAGTACCCAACTCTGTTATTGATTACAGCATGTAACATAATAAAAACATTTCTAGGGGTGTATTGAAACACTTGTTTTTTTCCATACCATAAACCAACCAAATGCATCAAAAGTAGTTCATACAGTCCAATTCAAACAATAGATTTGTACGAGTGACAGACCAAAATTTAAGTACATGCAATATTAATCAAGCTCAGGTGGCCAAATATTTATCAGATTTGGAACCACAAAGTTCTCACAAAAATGTGTTGCTGTTTACACGTATGCATACATGTATCATTAAATGCATACTTATGCAACAAATTAATAAAAAAAATGGAGATTACAGTCATACTTGCAATACCACATTTTAAGGCAGAATTTTTAGTTATGTTGTCTTATGTCCTTTCAGTCATTAACTATGCAATTCATACACAGAATTATTTGAATAAACCTGTTGTATGATGAGCATGTTTTTAAGGAAGCATCAAGTAAAAAAAAGTCAGCTGTCCTAATCATAATGAAGGAAAAATTGTATTAAAAGATTAAAATATTTGAAAAAAATCAAGTAGTTTGGCATACTCTTTTATTATTATTTCTTAGAAAAAATTATTTAACAATACCTGCTCATTTGAAAATCTTTTGTCGGCCAAATTAAAGTCATGGTCAGCAAACAAGTAGAAAATAAACAAAACCGGAAATTATGTCATAGAGAGGACCCCTGTATACCCTTATGACTGTGTCATAGTCAGTAAGCCTATTAAAATATCAGATAATTTGGTCGTTTAAGGAAATACAAGGTTAGTTTGGATAAAATGGCATGTGGTGCGACTCCCAAAATGATCTGTTGCAGGCAAATTGCAGATAAATTATTAAAAAGTACTGGCAGCCCTTATTCTCATTTCCATACACAGCTGTTGATATGTTGTATATGTTCATAACTGGGTTTCTTGGTGACAGATCAATAACCCTGATATGAGGGTGCAGATCCTGAAGGACTTTGTGAAGCAGCATTTCCCATCAACACAGTTACTGGACTACGCCCTTGAAGTAGAGAAGATCACTACCTCGAAGGTGATGTTATTACTGATGCCATTTTAATGCATGTATGTTTTGTTGTGTGATCGTTTCTTCATGTGATGCTCACATTACAATGTCTTTCACGCTCTGCAGAAACCGAACCTTATTCTAAACGTTGATGGTTTTATTGGTGTGGCTTTTGTGGACCTCTTAAGAACATGTGGAGGATTCACACGGTAAGTCAAGAAGATTTTTAAATATATGTTTAATATTATGGATTGGACTCCATTTCCAATTTCCTTATTTCCAGCACCAGGGCTCACATAGTCATAGAGAACAGAAATATCTAGGAGTTTTAAAATTTGATTTCCATTGGGCAATCGCTTGGATTCACAGGGCTTAGGACAAAATTATTTGACAGTTGCAGTGCAGATGTGTGATCTTTGATTTTTAGAAGAATCTGAAATTGTTGATTTCTAGGGCTGTCCTCGACTAAAGATTTTTCTGATCGACTAGTAGTCATTAGTTTTAAACGATTAGTCGACTAATTGCACATTTATATAAATAAACCATATAATTCATAATAATGAGCCTTTAATCAGCGCTCAAGTGCATGCATAAAATTTGCCACAGCACGCTGGCAGAAGTAATGATTATGAATGCGTCAGGGGGGGGAAACAGCAAGAAGACTGACTTAGCATTATGATTGGTAAACTAGTGTTTTCTGTATTTTACAGAGTTTTTTTTAAAGTTAAATGCTAAATGATCGCACCAGCGTTAACTGTCATGCAGTGAGTGCGCTACTATTCAGCTTCCACACTCACAAACACTTGAATAGTGTACACTTAGGTTAACTTTAGAGCAGCCATGTAATGATGCTACTACTTGCATGTTTCAGATGATAAGCCACATTTGAGGTTGATGAACGAAACGAACGTTTGCATGTCTTGACCGATGTATTAATAGACCAGCTGTTAATAATCTGTCTGTCAAGGAATAAGTGACTTCGCCACTTTCTGTGGATTTTTTTTTTCTGAAACTAATACAATTTTGATCAACTAACCCTCTTCTCGTCAACTAATGGTTAGTCGACTATTAGGGGGCAGCCCTATTGATTTCAGATGTCTGAAATCCAAATGTCTGGTGTGTCTAGTGTTCATTCTTTATATGCAGAGTATATTCTTCACTAGTTAATTTGACATTTATTGAATGTCATTGTACAGATCATGTATCTAAATGGCAATCGAGTATGTTTATGCATTGCAGGGATGAGGCAGATGAGTTTGTTGAGATCGGGACTCTTAATGGAATCTTCGTTCTGGGACGCAGCATTGGTTTCATCGGTAAACCACTGAATTACTCTTTACTGTTCAGACCCAGTCCCACCAGTTCTAAAACTGAATATCTGCTGGAAAAATAACCTCTATTACCCAAAATGTCTGCTGTTAATTTCTGTTTTTGAATTGAGATTGTTTTAAATTGTTTTCCATTTTGACTTCACCAAGAGACACGTATATATTTGTGTGAAAATTGCATTGAAAATTGAGGAAGTATATTTAATTTGTGTGGGTCAAGCAAGTTATTTATTTATTTAATATTTGTTTTTACTGTTAACCCCACAGGTCATTATCTGGACCAGAAACGTCTGAAGCAGGGTCTCTACCGCCACCCGTGGGATGATATCTCCTACGTCCTTCCTGAGCACATGTCTATGTAAACCTGGAACCTGTTATAAGTATTTTGGATAAATATGTGGGAGCATGTTTATTTTATTACTTTATCATAGTGGGAAGGGGTAAATTATTCAGTCATGACCAAAGAAACACACTAGCAAATTACTGACAAATAGTAGTTGCGTCATGTTAAAAGCATGACGGTTCTCAGTTGAATTTATAAAACGGTTGCTTATAAAGCAAGCTTCATTTGTATGGTATGGTGTCATTGGCCATCTTATATTACTAACACTTCAATGCACCTTCCTTTGCTTTGGTTATTATTAACAAATGAAGTATTATGTCTCTTCAGGCTGCCAGTTCTAATAGTCTGAATGAAGACACCACAGCCTGTAGATGCAAAGCACCAAATTCTAAAGCATACTCTCAAATGATACCAGTTATGAAATGTTAGCGTATACACCCTGAACCTTGAGTAAGCAAAGTGGAGGTTTATACTATAACATTCATCACTATCTGGGATAAATGACTGCAACAGAAAAGTGAAACTAAATGAGCTTTTATGGTGTTGTTTTTGTGCAAAATTCTAGTATTTTTAAAATAAAGCTCTTTATTGGTTATGTTGGACAATTTTCATATGTACTGCAGCATTCAAAATTGGTCAAGGTTAATCTCTTTAGTGCAAAAAACACTATGGCATTAAGTGCATATCAGAATAATCTAAAATGTTGTGAGTGAAGTTACTGATTCTATCTTCACTAACAAATTGATGAGTCGACATGCTGCATTTACAGAGGACTTGTTGATGATTGTGAAGAAATGGATACAGCTAAACAGGGCAACCATCTAGGGCAGGGTTCCTCAAATCTTGCCCTGGAGGTCCAATGCGCTGCAGAGTTTAGCTCCAACCCTGATCAAACCCACTTACCTGTGATTTTCTAATGATCCTAAAGACATTGATTGGCATGCTCAGGTGTGTTTGATTAGGGTTAGAGCTAAACTCTGCAGGAAAGTGGATCTCGTGGGCCAGATTTGAGGATCCCTGATCTAGGGTTTACAGAGATTGGGCCAAAAAAAGAGAAAATATCCGGTGTTCAGCAGTTCTTTGGGTGGAAATGCCTTGTTGATCCCAGAGACCAGATCAGACATTTTGTCACCTTGTCAAATTGTGGCTTACCCTGGAGACACTTATAAGTAATGTTTCTCCAGACCTATTTTTTGAGTCAAACTCTCAGGAACATTTTTCATGTTATTACCATGAATGAAATTGAGAAAGGTTGATCTTATTTGAAGTGAAATTTACATAAAATGTTGCTATTTTATATAAATGTATTTCAATTATTACAAATTGAGGCAAATTTAAAAAACAACACTATAAGCCCCTCCAACCTTATGTATGTTTAGGGGTATGACCGTAAACTCACCCTCCGTCCTCATGATCTCATCACAGTCCAGCTGTCTCAGCAGATGTGATGCACTCGCACTTCTTGCTGTGGAACCGAGTGGTTCCAAATTAATTAGAACAAAATAACAATAAATGAACACTACTTTAGTTACAATATACAGTAATTAACAGGTAACACCTGAAGCCCTCTATAATAGACATAAACACATTGATCAGCCACAACTTTAACTAGAACACCACCTCTGGGAGCCTGCCTTCACATTCTGTTGCCATCTCTTCCATTTCTGCAGGTAAACAACACAAAAAAAGATGATTAATTAGATCAGGTATCATTCTTCCACTGCTCTAAATTTCATTTCTGATTCTCACGTCCCCAGATGCTTTCCACGGTGAAGAGGTGTCATCGTGAGACTAGTTTTATTTTGCTGAAATTCATGTCAATATTTTACATCCAACAGTGGGGTTCAAGTCTGACAGTGACACAATATTGTGTGTTTTATTTTATAACACATTTCTATGCTATTTCAAAACAATATGATGTTTTTATGTCATTTCTTTATTTATCTGTTCCCAGATCAGCAGCTCGTGTCTCGCGTCAGTTCCTGTCACGTCAACAGGACTCCTGCGGTGTATGGTGCTTGTGCGCATGTGCATGTTGAGCGCTGTTTATGTTGGAGTGTGTATGTTTGAGTGTGCTCCACCACCTCAACATACTACGCACTTTACGAACCGACCGCGCGGACACCGAGATGGCCGCAGCCGCCCCGAATCCAGAGGACGCTATCCGAAACAGCGGCGGGCCGAGCACGGCGAGCGCTCTCGCGGGAGACGGAGAGTCTGAGGAGGCCGAGGAGTTTGCCTCCGCGACCCACTGCTCGGAGCTCTCCCGGCGGCAGAACGAGCAGCGGAAGCTCGGGCTTTTCTGTGACGTGACGCTGGCGTTCAGCAGCGCCCCGGGAGGCGCCAACAACTTCGAGTTCAGCGCCCACCGCTCTGTCTTAGCTGCGGCCACGGATTATTTCACGCCGCTACTCGGGGGGCAGTTTTCGGAGTCGGTGACGCGGCGGGTGGAGATGAAGGAGTGGAGCAGCGAGGCAGGCCTCGACCAGGAGACGGTGGAGAGCGTCATCCAGTTCATGTACACGGGCGAGATACGAGTGAGCACTGCGAACGTGCACGAGGTTCTGGAGCTGGCAGACAGGTGAGAAAAAAATCATGCAGGTTAAAACACAGCGAGCAGCTTACCTAGACAGCATTGTTGGTATGTTTGATCACAAATAGCCTACACATTGGGCATCACATGCACCTTCAGAACAAACAGCGGTTTTGGCATCGTTGGGCATTATAGGCGTCGTTTGAGTCAAGCGCTTTGCAGCATTTTGGGGGTATCATGGGTACCTTCTGAATAAGCAGCGTTTCTGGACATCACGGGTAACATTTCAGATCGACAGCATTTGTTGAGCATGGGTATGTTCTTAAACAGTAGCATTTTTAGACATCAAAAGCATACTCCGATTCAGTAGAATTAACGTTATAGGTGTGTCCACCATTTTGAGATATAATACACTTTTTTTTATGTCGTTATGTTTTCCTCCATAAAGATGTTTCCCCTAAAAAAAAAAAAGAATATTCTCCCATCATCTGCTCGCCCTCATGTAGTATGATTTTTTTTTTTTTATTCTGCAAAACACTAAATATGTCTGAAAAAAATGTTTCAGCCCTTGTTATCCACATGGTCCAAAAGTTGAGAAAAATGTGCATAAAGATAGCATGAGAAGTCAGTGGTTTAATCCAGTGACATTTTGAGTCCTGATGTTGTTGACACACAAAAAGAAAAAAAAAGTGAGTTTTGATGTAGGGCTGGACGATATGGCCTAAATTTATATCACGATATATTTCTTAATTTCGGTCAATACGATATAATTCCGATATCGATATGAACACTATTAAAGAAGCCACATAAAAACGTCCAAGAACGGCCACAACAGATGTCTGTACCTACAAACTCATGAAAAATTAATTTGCCAACTATGAAACCTACTCCTATAAAACTATATAATATTTTAGGTTAAAAAAATGGCGCAAATAAATAAATGTCCACCTTTTTATTGGTATTTAGCCTTCATACAAACAAGAAATGTGAAATCACTGTCAAATAAATCTCAGACTCTCCTTATTAATATTAATATTTTTTTACTTCAAACTATAGGCTAACATACCAGTCAAAAGTTGTTTAACAGTAAGGTTTTTAATGTTTTTTTAAAGAATTCTCTTCTGCTCACCAAGCCTGCATTTATTTGATCCAAAATACAGCAAAAACAGTAACATTTTGAAATATTTTTACTATTTAAAATAACTTTTCTATTTGAATATATAATTTATTCCTGTGATTTCAAAGCAGAGCTTTAGCATCATTACTCCAGTTGCATGATCCTTCAGAAATCATTCTAATATTCTGATTTGCTGCTCAAAAAACATTTATTAATGTGAGTTGATCAATAAGTAGATTTGAGAGTAAATTATCACATTTTGCTCTGATCAACACACAAAGTGATCATATCATAGAGTGTGTACGTTTATAAACCTTTTTTAGAATCTATACATGAAATAAGACATTTTTATTTAGTGCTGCCCTTTAGAGTTACACAAAGTAACACATTACTTTAATATTTCAAGTTATTTTAGTTAATATGTAAATTAATTATTTTGAAAATAATTTGATTAATCGGTTTAAAAACAACAATGTATTCCTCAAATTTTCAAGGTCTTATTACTTTTACCGGTTTACTCTTTTAACCTATATATCACCGACCCCTATTCAGACCCCTGACATAATGGTCTGCTCTGGATATTTGTAATATCGCTGTTGAATGTTTTATTCCTTGCCTGCTGAATTGCATTGTATATCGCTCTCTGCTTACTAGGGCTGCACAATAAATTGAAATGGCATCGAGATCGTGATTCGACAGAAGGTGCGATTGTTATGCGTATCTTTCAGTGAAGCACTGTTCTGTGATCAGCAGTAAATCTCCATCCAAAGGCCAGAGGGCGCTCTCGCGCTGAAACTCCAAATACACCCCGCAGAAGAAACCCAGAAAATGCCTATTGGTGCAGCTGAATAAACAGAAGATTCAACTGCTTTCATTGATTCAACGTGACTAATAAACACGACTACGGCAATATACGGTTTATCTGAGTTCTTATTATTATAATTTTCATTAAAATAAAGTATATTTATAATGCAATGCCTTTATCACTGCTTAAATACTATGAAATATGTTGCATGCCTTATTCTGTGTAAGAAGCCACATCATCTCACAGAAGGATTTATTTCAAACACTCGACTGACGTTATGAAGTGAGTTTGGAGTAAAAATATGTTATTAAATATGGTATTTTCACATGCTTTCAGATGGAGCAGCATTTACTTCACAGAGCCGTAGTTCACTCAGAAGCTATGCAAACAGCTGTCATTATCGCGAACGATTTCTTCGATTTCAGAATCGCGCAATAAAATTGTGATTTTTTTTTTTGTGTAACTTGTCAGTGAACTACGGCTAAATTCTGCTCCATCTGAAAGCACGTGATGATGATTTCCTGCTGATTACAGAACCGGCTTTTTTAACAAAATGCGCATGACAATCGCATTCGATTAATCGTGCAGCCCTACTGCTTACAATTACTTTTTTACCTGACTGCGGCTGCTTTATTTAGTGCTTTATCTGGAAAGCATCTGTTGTCTACGAACCTCTCATCTTAATGAAAATGATTTAGAGACATATTGTTGATCAGTAAATGCTTAAAAATGCATCATATCTTCATCTTCATGTGTTATTATCTGGGTTACTATTCTGCTTATTTGTAACAATTTATGTGCTTTTGTTCTCTGTGAACATCTTCATTCTAATATATAGTGTACAAACAGAATTCACACAAATAAATATAGTAAGATCAGAATTGTTCCAGACCAGTAATGTCTGTACATATTTGTTTGTTGTTGCTGGACTACGCTATTATTAGTATGCTGCAATTGTGTTGAGACAGAAGTTTTCGAAGTCAAAGAAAGATGAAAGCCTCCCCTTTGACTAGAGGTCGACCGATTGATCGGCCGATTTTTGGCATTTTTTAATTAATCGGCATCGGCTGATTGTGCTGCAAATTAGGCCGATTTATAGGCAGGCGCACTGGCGGGCAGCTAAGCGTTGTCGCGGAACTCCCTCTGGCTGTGTGAGACGGAGCAGCTCACACTCTGCAGGCTGCAGCCGCGGCTTGTTCACACAGCCTCAGCTAATGGCAGGGCAAAACAGACCATTTCGAAAGTGGGATTACGTTTTACCCTACTAGTAATGATGCTGGAAAGTTATCATATTCATAAGTGCAACAAGTCATTTACATTTGAAAGTAGAAACGCGTTCAATTCAGACGAAACTTCTGGGCCGATTATAACGTGCACGTTAACTTTCCTCATGAAATGTGTCTGTGGGTCCGACAATAGCCTCCACAATGTCATATTCGCTCGTGGCCAGCGCACTCTTAAGCAGTTATGAGCAGCAGGCAGTGCAATATGTGTGAAATCTTTTATTTTTGTTATCACTATGGCCATTTGACTTCTAGCAGTCTCCAGTGTTTCCTATACATTGAGTAATTTGTAGATTTTCCAAAAGGCTTATACTTCGTTGAATAAAATGAGCGCTTCACGTTTCAAAATTAAAATGTTTTTATATGAATGTATCTTTGAAAAGAACCGACTGTCTTCAGAAAAGCTTCGATGTCACTTTCATTTCGTCTTTCCTGTAATGCCTGATAAAGTTGCGCTTATTTGATTACAGCCGTTACCGGGGAAACCGCTATATCTCCCGCTCCAGCAGCGCCTCCTGCTGGCAGATAATTAATTTGCAGTCTGTGGGATACACTGGTGTCTGTCAGCAAACATGAACAAAAAGCATCCTTCAGAACTGTTTTGAGAAAGTGCTTAAGTTTTGAGCCATGTATTATTACTCTATATTGGGCTACTACTACCATTACTATCTTGTACCCTGCAATAGTCATTTGCTCAAACTCACTTTTATGAGATGAATGGGGGGAAAAAAAGAAAATCGGCCAAACATATCGGCCAAAAATATCGGCATAATATATCGGCCATCGGCTGCCCTGATGTCTAAATATCGGCATCAGCCAGTGAAAACCCCATATCGGTCGACCTCTACTTTTGACATAACGTACACCTTGCCTTGACTGCATGCACGGATCCATTCAAGATTCACAAATACCAAAACGTGTCTACACAGACGCGAGCGTTGCGATTTGACAAAAGCAAATAGAATCCAGTGATGTTCTCTGCTGTAGATGCGGCGCGACACGACAAATCCATGATGGTAAACTGATGCCGCGTTCTATTTCTGACGAACTCCAGCGCTCTGACACAAAGGACCAATTCAAATATTCATAAGAGAATCGTGTTAAAAATAGGTTCCTCAAAAATATTAAGCAGCACAAATGTTTACAACATTGATAATAATCAGAAATGGTTACTGAGCATCAAATCAGCACATTAGAATGATTTCTGAAGGATCATGTGACACTGGAGTAATGATGCTGAAAATTCAGCTTTGATCACAGGAATTAAAACATTCAAATATATAATTTAAATTGACATTTTTTAAATATTACAGTGTTTACTGTATTTTTAATAAGTAAATGTAGCCTTAGTAAGCATAAGAGACGGGGGTTTGAAAAAATGTTTCACTACAAAAGGGGGGCCTGGCAGAAAAAGTTTGGGAACCACTGGCCTACTCAAACACACAATATTTAATTTAATTTAATTCATACAGGCCTACCTCATATTACACGTTTGCACTTTTTGAGAAAAACAGTAGCACAATAAAAAAAATACTTTTCAGGTCTATGTTCAATCCCTCACTTTGTCTAGTTATATAAGGTTGAAATATTTTGCCTGTAATTTTTTTTCTCATATCGCAATATAATATCGATATCACCTGGACAGTGTAAAATATTGTGATATGAATTTTAGCTCCTATCGCCCACCCCTAACATGGTGTAGTACAGCTGTACTGGGCAACGCATGTAAAATGACGCTACCCTCTCATTCAATGCTCTGCTCACACGCTCTTGATAATACTGATTAAAAATAATATATTGATATTTAATATTAAAGGGGCCATTTCAATTTTTCCTTTCTCTTTGGAGTGTTACAAGCTGTTCATACATAGATAAGATCCCTAAAGTTGCAAAGACTAAAGTCTCAAACCCAAAGATATAGTCTTTATAAAAGTTAAGACTTGTCCACACCCTCCTAAAATGCCTCGTTTAAACACGCCCCCACATGTCTACGTCACAGTGTGGGAAGATTTGCATAACACCACCCAAATGTTCACTCAAAGAAAGAAGGCGTAACTTTTATTCTCGCTGTAGTATTGTTGTTGCAGCCGCCGCCATGTTGTGGAGACGTTGTGAAAGCGAAACTACTTTGTTTGGCCTTCCAAAAGAGGACGATATCCGCTTCCCCCCGCTTGGGGAAGTCGTGGCCTAATGGTTAGAGAGTCAGACTCATAACCCAAAGGTTGTGGGTTCGAGTCTCGTACCGGCAGGGATTGTAGGTGGGGGGAGTGAATGTATAGCGCTCTCTCCCACCTTCAATACCATGACTGAGGTGCCCTTGAGCAAGGCACCGAACCCCCAACTGCTCCCCAGGCGCCGCAGCATAAATGGCTGCCCACTGCTCCGGGTGTGTGTTCACTGCTGTGTATGTGCACTTTGGATGGGTTAAATGCAGTAATTCACCATACTTGGCCACACGTCACGTCACTTGTTTTCACTTTCATCATGCCTAGAGCTGATCCGTGCTGGTCGCTGAGGAAATGCATCAACTTCACGCTGTAGATAACCGGATCGGCTTTCACCGTGGACGAAGGTGTCACATGTGGTTGCCGCAAGCCCGCCGGCCGCTCCTTCGTCAAATCCACTGGCCTCCGCTCACTCAAGCCCGCCGAGTGTGACGCTGTGTGTTTGTTGTGAAAGCGAAACTACTTTGTTTGAAACTACCACTGATGATTCAAACGCGAGTTTTGAGCAGTGTAGAGTAGCGCTTGTTGGTCATTTCTCCGATCACAAATGCAGACATGGTTTTGTTTGCGCAGCGCGATACGCAACGCGTAAAAAGTCAGTATAAGTCATTATAATCAGTAATTATGTCCTGACTGGATGCAACAAATGCCTCGTTTGTAATGGGTTTTATTGGTGTTGTCTCATCGCGCCGGGACACTGTATCACCGTATGGTAGGGGGCAAAACATTTCCGTCACACGCTTGAGGTATTCAGCCAATCACAACGCACTGGATAGCTGGCCAATCAGCATACACCTCGCTTTTCAGACCGATGAGCTTTGTAAAAATCGATGCATTTCAGAAAGGCGGGGCATAGAGGAGCAACAATAATGTACATTATGTGGAAAATAATGTTTATTTAACCTTAAACCGCATAAACGCATTGCATTACACCAAATACACAACATAATGTTCTTTTTAGCAACGTCATATGACCCCTTTAATATATTTTCTTTCCAACTTTCATTAAAAGTCTTACAAAATTACTTTATATTATTTAATAGAATAATAATTAATTATTACAAAGCATTTTTGGTTTCGGTTTTCAGCCAAGTGCATCCAAAATTTTCAATTTCGGCCCAGAATTTTAATTTCGGTTTATCCCTAGTACTTTGTGTGCTAATTTTATCATCCAACAATCTTAGACTAAAGATTTTAAGTGAAGGCTACTGTGAAGCACCATATGCAGAACATGAATGACACACAGTAGACATTTTAGTTTAGTACATTTATTAGTTAATTAATATCACAATACAATAAACTATTTTGTGCCCTTAATTGTCCTTACTTTACTGACCTTCCACAAAAGTGCTGCTGCATGACTACAAGAGCGTCCTGGCCCTGCAATACATAGTTATCTGTCACTGATGCTAGCACCTAATTCTTATATGATGTGATATGTGTAGGCTCTGGATCGGCTCAGTGTCCGCTTTTAGAATCATAAGGTCGTTTCCAACATCCTTAAATAACACCCAACCGACTTTATCACTGTGTAGATACTGATACGCCTCTGAGCTTTTCAAATTGTTTATCGCCTTACCATCACAGGCTAAGCTACTGAATCTACAAAATAGCTAAAAATGCTACCGTACGTGAAACGAGGCCATCGTCCCAACCATCTACCGTGGAGGGTAAAGGTACTGTTGTTTCACCCTTTTTAAGTTAATTGAAGTTGTGTTCCTTCCCACATCATTAGCAAGTTTGGATTGCTAAATCTTGAATGACTGACTGTCAACTGTTGAATGAATAAGTGTCACGGGCCACTTTTGTTTACTACGAACCGGAAGATGCTCCCACTTTTGATGCAAGGCCTCATGGGGCGTAGGAAACTTGTGGATGGGAAGATGAGAGGGTCTGTATTACTTACTATTGGAGAAAGCGTAACGGTTAACTTGGATCACGTGTGCCTTATCTACCAATCACATTATAGCCTTGACATCATTGAATTTCAGTTCAATTCAGTTGTGCGACACTCAGTCGCTAATTACGGATACCATAAGAATGAATGAGAAGTGCCGTAAGCTGAATCCCACCTGTCGCAAAAAGTCAGTGACTTCTCTTATCAAACTGCATTTCTTTTCTCTGTGTAAACTCTAAAAATAGTTCAATCCAAAAGTATTGTTTCGTGTAAAACACGTTGAAGATTAGCTGATAGGCTGTCGATGCATTAAATGATAAGCTGTTACCTCTAGAAAGCTGTTTATTCAAGCATAGTGAAACCTCTCCTTCATTGACATTAGGGATGGAACGATTACCGGTTTCACAATAAATCACGATAAAATGCCCTGACGGTTAGTATTATCGTTTAAAATTTAATTATCATCAAAACAGTGTTTGATTATCGCGATTTTGAGAACTTGCTGTAAATCCTGTCCAGCCAGCATCACTCTTGACGCAGAAGCAACATGCAATTTTGTTGTTTTTTTGACGAAATGGTGGAAGGCAGTGACAGCGCTTGAGAGATTTTTTCAGCCATCTAAGAGGACCAAATCGGAGGTCTAGTCGTATTTTGGCTTTTACAAGTGTCCTGAAGGTAATTTAATCAAGGACGGTCACCCTGTCTGCAGATCTTGCAAGAAGAAAGTCGCTGCAAAAGGGGGAAACGCATCAAATTTGCTCAGTCATCTTCGTGACCACCACCCACTGTTACATAGCGAATGCAAGGTAACTTTTACCTCAATACCAAAACTAACTGCAAATTATTGGATAAAAAATATTGATTAGAGATTAAATATTTTCTCACTTAACGCAAAGCTTCCGTGAAGAAAAGTTAGCAGCAAGTGGCTTTGAGCCAAGACGAACAAACGTTCAAACTATTAAGGTTGATGTTTAAGGGATAATGTATTGTATATTCATAGTTAACTTATTACACACATTTTTTTTTGTCTACCTATAATATATAAATACAGGGACATGAAATATTAAATTAAGATTAATGTTTTAAAATCTTACCGTTTATAAATCCATTATGAACAGTGTACAAAACAATCGCCAGGACAATATGATCACTTCAGCAATATTATAGTAGTATTAATACAAAATTCCTCTGATTTAATTTTCAATACAATCGAAAACTGAGACGCAAGCTGCATTTGAATGAAACAAGAGCGCGCGTCCTCACCTCCGCGGTGATACAAGAGACATGGATGTGTGCTGTGTTATAATGCTTTATTGACAACAGTCATTATAAGGAAGGAAATCCTGCAGAACAGAATCAAGTATTCCAGTATAGTCACCTGACCCAACAACTTATTTTGTTCATTGTATGCGTGTGTGTGTGTGTGTGTGTGTGTGTGTGTGTGTGTATCAGTTCTTTTTGAACATTATCTCATTTGAACAAAACCGTGATAATATTGATATTCGTGATAACTTTGATCACTATAATCGTGATATGAAAATTTTATACCGTTACATCCCTAATTGACATCCATTCAAAAAAAAAAAAACAGCCTCTGGTCTCCTTTCCCATGTACTGGCAAACCGGAAGCATTAGCCGTTACGCTTTTTTGGCTAAAGGTTGCAGGCTTGCCTTCTAGTGGCTTTGCTTCTAATGGCAGCTGCAGTGACGTGCTGACTTTACGGATTAGCGATTGGCTCTTTTACTCGGAAGGTGGGGCTTCGTTCGATAGAGTGGCGATATTGAGCGCTGCATTTTTTCCCCATTCAAAACTATATGAGTGACACATCTTGGGTATTCTATAGTCTTTGTCCAAAAGCACAACCTGCTGGCTAGTTAAATTCATTTGGGGCTACCTAAATCTAAAGAGTGCTTGCCCTAAGGGCTACCTGTAATTTTTATATTTTGCAAGCCCTGCATATTGTTTGTATTTCATTATAAAACTGACAGAATTTGAAAGCTGAGACTTTATTTTATATTAAAAGTACCAAAAGCACAAAGCTTACTGTTATAATTGGGTGGCTGGCGCACTAATAGCCTAAATAATGAATGCATTCGAAGATGTGAAATATTATATATATTATATTATAGCTTTAAAGTGTCAGTAACTTTTAACAGTCCTCCACTGCGTGCATATATTTTGATACTGTGATATACACAATATAGAAAAATCTCTAGACCTATTGATTTTATATCGTCGCCATGTCATACTGCCCAGCCCTAGCTGACAACTAGAACAAATAAAACAAAAGAGCACCCACATCATATATCTTACCTGTTCTTGTTGTGGGTTTTTGTAAGGCCTAAAACAATGTATTTTCTTTTCTACTCACAGGTTCTTGCTTGTGCAGTTGAAGGATTTTTGTGGAGAATTTCTCAAGAGGAAGCTCAGCCTGGGCAACTGTGTGGCCGTCCATAGCCTTGCACACATGTACACTTTGGATCAACTGGCCTTACGTGCTGCTGACATGATTCGTCGCAACTTCCACAAAGTCATCCAGGATGAGGAATTTTACACGCTTCCATTCCACCTGGTCAGAGACTGGCTGTCAGACGCAGAGATTACAGTTGACTCTGAAGAGGTTTTGTTTGATGCAGTGGTCAAATGGGTTCAAAAGAGCTCAGAAGAACGGGTAAAGTATTTTGAGGAGCTTTTTCGTCTTCTCAGGCTGCCACAGATAAAGCCAACGTATCTTACAAGAGTTGTGAAAAATGAGCCTTTGGTCGCGCAGAATGCAGCCTGCCTACAGCTTGTGTCAGAGGCTGTGGAGGGTCATGCGATCCGCTTTGAGAACCTCAAATCAGCAGATACAGAGTTCTGGGCTTCATACATGGCCACATTCCAACCAAGATTTGGCCAGAACATGGATGTCATCATGGTGGTCGGCGGAGTCTCTGAAGGAGGTGACTACCTGAGTGAGTGCGTAGGGTACTTTGTATATGAAGACCGTTGGGTCAATTTGCCACACATCCATAACCATCTGGATGGTCACGCTATTGCGGCCACTGATACCCATGTATACGTGGCTGGGTCCATGGAGCCAGGATTTGCCAAGACTGTGGAGCGCTACAATCCAAATCGGAACACCTGGGAACAAGTGAGTAACCTCACAACACGCAAGCATTCCTTTGGCCTCACCTGCATCAAAAACATTCTGTATAGTATTGGCGGTCATGGCAACTTCAGCCCTGGCTTTAAGGATGTGAGTGTCTATGAACCTGACCAAGACAAGTGGCACAACCTAGAATCTGCTCCTAAGATTTTGAGAGACGTCAAGGCCATTAGTGTCGAAGATCGATACGTTTATGTCACTGCGCGAACGCCCATAGATACTGACAGCGATGATGGGTTGAAGACGGTGACTACTCGCTACGACACTGACAGTCGCCAGTGGCAAGAAGTCGATTCCTTACCGCTTATCGACAACTACTGCTTGTTCCAAATGGCTGTAGCATCGACTAACTTCTACCACACGGCTTCTTGCTGTCCCAAAAGCTACACCAACGTACGTGACGATGTAGCTCGTCAGAAGATCAGCGCAAGGATATCTGATGATATTCTTGAGAGCCTTCCCCCAGAGGTTACTAGTATTGAGGGTGCTGCTATCTGCTATCTTGATGATGATGTGTTTGTGATTGGTGGCTGGAAGAACAGTGACGATGTGGATAAGCAGTATCGCAAGGAGGCATACCGTTATTGTGCTGAGCGCAAGCGCTGGATGCTTCTGCCGCCCATGCCTCAGCCTCGCTGCCGTGCCACAGCATGTCATGTTCGCATTCCCTACCGCTTTCTATATGGCTGTCAGCGTTACCCAATGCCACAGAATTTGGCACGCCAGAGGGACCGTATGCAGCAAATGCAACAGTTACATCGTCGCACGTTAACTCTACGCAGGCAGTTACAATCTCAGATTGAATGCTAAGAGCTCTTGTTGCGCAGTAGAAAAACTGCTGCAAAAATCATGATAATTTAGTGTCTTCAGCATTCCCATGATCCCATTCTTATTAAAATGTGTATTATTTGTTTACTTGTGACATTTCATCACTGAGACAGTGAATGAAATGGCTGAAGCTAGTAAAAGAGTATTTTCAATGTGACTTTGTATAATGGAATCATATAAATATGTAAAAAAAGATAGATATGTTTGTAAATATCTGTACACATGAAACATTGTTTCATGGCCTTGCATGAATTTGCCTTATTCCTGCAGTCGGCAAGTTGCAGAATGCTGCACATTAATTTATCTAGAGTCATAATGTTCCATGTGGTGATGGTTGCCCTGCTACATTTGTGGGTTTTTAAGGTTTTGTTTTGCAGGGAGTGACATGTGCTCAACCATTTTTCCCAGATGTAATGAATCACCAGTTCAAAAACCATTTTCAAAACTGTTCAAAAACAAACCATTAATAACTACAGAAATAACCACTGCATCTTTATTCCCTTCACTTGTTAATTAGATCCTGGTCTTAATTGAGATGAATTTACTTGTTTGGCACTTGAATGCAATTCTTTCACAATCTTTGTTAATATTTGCAAAAATGCATTCTTCACAACTACAAGCACTTAATTTCAGCATTAGCCCTGGTCTTAATCTTTATTCTTATTGTTTTAATTGATTATATTTGTTCTTTTTCAACTTTAAAGCACAGGGAATAAAGACAGTTATGGCATCAGTTATTGATGCATGAAGGCTGCACCTAATACAACTGGAAAACCATATAGTCAAGGATCCATTACCTCAGTGTCAAGGGCAGGACCTTGTAAACTGTTACTTAAAAATAATTTGTCATTGGTGTTGCAGTCTGTGCCATTTCAAAATCTCTCAACTTTATTTTTTTTCATTCATATATATTTTTAGCCATAGACATCAGTTTGTTTTCTGTTATGCATTGCCTGTCAATAATTGTCAACATTTCCCATCAGTCTGTAGTTGTCCATTCCAATTTTAGTAAGGCACCTACTGATGGTACCCTCAATGCATCCTTGTCTGTTACATATACAACGCTATTTATAATCAATTTTTTTATTATTTGAAATCAGTTTTCATCTTTCATCTACATTCCCTCTTTGTATCTCTTCAAAGACTTTTCCTGTCTTTTACAATATGTGATGTTTGATGTCTTTTATTACAAGAAAACTCCGTGCACTTCACGTGAAAACTTATCAACCAATCATTGGCACCATCTAGACCAGAAAACATTTTGTAATGTTCACCTGAAGAACATTTAGTCCACACCAAAGTCTTAAAGTATGTCATCTTAGCTGAACTAATGTTAAGCTTCGATGTTAAAATCTCTACTAAATGCAAGATTAAAATGGCTTTGACAATGTATCTATAGCTCTCATATTGACTTGCAGAGTTTCATAGTCATTTCATACAGGGAAAATCCCCATGAGACATACAGTGAACATACATTATTAAGCCTTTTTCAAACATTTTCCTGCATATTGGAGACTCTGTAGAATCTTAGATATTGTATTCAATGGGAAATGTAAGTTTTGTGTCTCTCATGTTGAGATGTGGTTTAATAGTGTTTAAGATCTATATCAGTTTATTTCCTTCTTGCACAGAAGAAATGAGTGTGTATGTATGTGTGTGTGTGTGTCGATGGCGAAAGTGTCCGACAATAAGAGTAGCAAGGCTGGGATGTTATCTTGTCCCACTCTCATTGTTTTAAAGTCTTTGAAGGGCGAATATAGTTATTTGCATGTGGTATAAAGTATGCACATGTTGTGGATCTCAGTGATTTGCAATAAATATTTATTAAAAAGCTGATATTGTCCAAGAGTAGTTGTTCTGGCTTAGTTGATTCCCTTCCTGAAGTTCCATAACTTTTATGTTTAATAATGTTTTTGATGCAGTATAACTTTGTATTGCAGTGTTAAATTTAAATAGATTAAGGCATTTTCACATAGACTATGATTATTCCCCAATTGATATGCTTGCCAGCGTGTGCAAATTGACATGACATCTGTTGCTGTGCATGGTTTGATCGTCACTATAGGAAATAATATGGTCAAAATACAATAAAGAAATTATACCACTATGAGCAAACCTTTTGTCATTTTAAGTTAACACAGTTTTGGTGACTGGTGGACACGTATATATGTACATAAAGTCCAATAGAAACCAATGCAAAGATAAGAAGGCAGAAATAGCTTAAATTAAACAGCTTGTCAATCAGCTTGTATGCTAATTTCAAAACATCTACATTCACCCTAAAAATACTTACAGCTGGAAAATCATCTATCACAAAACAGTATTATGAAAGGACGAATGAACAAATCATTCATGAATGAAGATTCAGGACTGACGTTGGCCACCCTTGACTTAATAGTATACTAGTATAATTAGCATATTATAATTATTTCTAAAGCAGGGTTCCTCAAATCCAGTCCTGGAGGGCCGCTGCCCTGCAGAGTTAAGCTCAAACCCTGATCAAACTCACCTACCTTTGATTTTCTAATGATCCTGGAAGACCTTGATTAACTTGTTCAGGTGTGTTTGATCAAGGTTGGAGCTAAACTCTGCAGGGCATTGGCCCTTCGGGACAAGATATTTAGGAACCCTGTTCTAAAGGATCATGTGACACTAAAGATTGGCGGAATGGCTGCTGAAATGTACATATATTACATAATATAGTAATACAGTAATAAATGTAGCATTGGTGAGCATAAGAGACTTCTTTAAAGACAAAGATAAGACATAAAAAGACATCAAAATCTTAAATTTTCCAAACCTAAGAATAATTATACTTAATTATATTGATCAAATTATTAATTACAAGTATGTCAAATATACTTACTTTCTGTATTCTTAGTAAAAGCCAAGTATACTTGAGTATAATTTTGTGTAGTACATAAAAGCTAGACAAAGTATATTCTCTTATTTTAATAGCACACTTGAATACATTTCTTTTTTTTGTAAGGGTTGTCATATTTAATTTCAAAATAAAATGTTTACAAATACTTTTGGAACATTTTATTAGGTGGCACAAACGCATTTTTGAGATGCAACATTTTTAGGAATATAAAAATATGTGACCATCAAATGTACAAACTTTTAATACTGGAAAGCATGTTGGTATGGTTTTCAGCCTCAGGGTTATGAGTCTGTTGCTTTGTTCTAATGCTTTTGTGAATGTCCATGAGAGTTTCACAGTTCTTCATGGCGTGTTTTCTCTGCATCTTCATCCACTTTTAGTTTTAGCTCATCCTGAGTGATCAGACCATCAGTGTTCCTATCCTGGTTCTTGAACATATCTATGATGACACTATCCTGATCCTGAGCTGGTTTAAGACGACCTTTACCTTCTGATACCTGCTGTTTGATGAACTGTGAAAACTGTGGAGACACGAGGTACAGTAGTAAAGTGAGGATTAAAACCAAATCATTGCTTTCTTACCCCAAGTGACTGTGGCACTTACTAAAACAAGTATTCAATTACAAAGACCATGTGCCCTGAATAAAAACAGTGACGAGGTAAATACTTAAGCAATAGTAAAGAAAAAGCTAATATAAAAGCACAAAAAGTCCCACATCTAGCAATGTAACATGACTTACAGTAACTAGTCAAAAGTCAGTGAGTTTAGTATTGTGCTCTTGAGTAAGGCACTTAACCTCAGTCTATTCCATTGTGGTCTCACACAGATTATTGTCATAAAGTCTGGTTCACCTTGCAGCTTATTTTGGCCAAGAACCACCCACTTAGACAGAAAGAGATTATTTGACTGACATGTAAAGTAACCAATCATTGTTCATTCAGTTTTATGTGCCATTTAGGTATAGACCAGGGGTGCCCAAACTCGGCCCTCTGCAGAGTTTAGCTCCAACTTGCCTCAACACACCTGCCTTTAAGTTTCTAGTATGCCTAGTGAGAGCTTGATTATCTGGTTCAGGTGTGTTTAATTGGGGTTGGAGCTAAACTCTCCAGGACCGAGTTTGGACACCCCTGGTACAGACTCGCTAATATATTTGATACTGTATTTCATCTGTAACGGAAAAACAAAATCTTGGAATCGTCTGTATGTGCTCCAAAATAGTTTTACCATAAAACGAGAATTGTGCCTGTACTTGTTTGACATTTTCATTGTGCTTAGTGAATGAATCTCTCAGATATCTTCACAACATAACACATTTCAGGGCCTGATTGCTTGTGATCATCATAATTTTTAAGCAGATCAGGGGTCTGACCACTTCATCAGAAAAGCTTGCTCAAAGGCTGAAAGTATCTAGAGCTAAAAACTGACCTCCTCTAAAGGGACCTGTTGGTCCTGATTAACGTCTAGTGCCTCAAACAGATGACCCGGACTCTCTTCGAGCCAAATGAACAGGTAGCCTTCAGGAACCCCCTTCTGCAGAGAGACCAACTCCAGCTCGAACCGCAGCACTGCACTTCCCGGGACAATGCCAGCTAGGAAAACAAGAGAGCACAGGATGCACATTTATCAGAAATTGAAAAGAATGCATTAACCTTTTATTGCAGTGTTCCTTATTCTGTTGCTGTTTGAAAACTCCCAAAAAATATGACATTTCAGATGCAGGCCATCCAAGATGAAATGGAGTTGCACACACACACACACAGAATAGACTTGAATTTGGCTTGTCCACGTTTAAATGTAGTTTACCCAAAAATAGTACACCCAAAAATATAAATTCGCAGAAAATTTACTCACCCTCAGGCCATATAAGCAGTAGATGAGTTTGTTCATTCATCAGAACAGATTTAGAGAAATTTAGCATTACATCACTTGCTCACCAATGGATCCTCTGCAGTGAATGGGTGCCATCAGAATAATCCACAAGTATTATTACTAGTATTTAAGCCCTGTCTGTTCCTTAGATCTTCGTCTGCTATTGTATTTGGATTTACGTTGCTGAGCTTTTGATATTGTTTGTTTATGGACTTTATGGATATTCTCCTGGATTTATTATTAAAAACTCCTTTTGAACTTTACTCCTTCGTCATGCACTTGATTAGACACGCAGCCAATGCCTAACAGAATAGCAGACCTAGAAAAGTGAAAATATAGTGGCATTCTCTGTTTGTTTTGTTTTATTTATTTTTTTCCTCTCCCGGAATGGACTTGCCAGCCATACAGCTCCTATGCCTGGAGCAGTTGGACCGTTTGCTGGAGGACCATACCAGGTACTTTTTAGATCTGGTGTGCCTTACGTACTACCCCGACCGCTCGCTCTGTGTATTTTATGTCACCAGCTTGAGTGAGTGGTGTAAGGCAGGCACGCCTGCCAGCAAACGTTCCCCGAGAGGATTTCGCCGCTTTTGTGGAGTGGGTGCTGGTGAATTGTGGATCACCGCTCACCATCGACACCTCAGAGGAGGAATTCACCAGCCCCACTTCCAATCCAGAGCCCAACCAGCCTTCACCACACCGCTGCACGGAGCACTCGCCAGAGCCCGCCGCAGAGCCAGAGCTGACAAGAGCGACAGAGCCTAACATCGCCCCAGAACCCGAGCGCGAGAATGCGACTCACCAGGTGTGTGAGCCGGCAACACCCTGTATCGTCGTGGGAGTACTTGTAGAGATCGAGGGAATGGAATGTGACCCCGCCCACACTCCCACTGCTGAGGGTGAGCTGTCGCTGGCCTCTGAAATATTTGACTGTTGAAATGAGGAAGAATACTGGCTTCTCCCTACCGCTGCTCCTGTCCAGCCAGCTGTCAGCGGAGATCAGGACAACTAGATGAGCCCCAGAGACCGATACTCAGTGAGGACCTTGTCTCCTAGACAGCCACCGGGACAAGACCACAGGAACCAGTTTAGTCCTCTGCACAATGTGACATTGCTGCAGCCTGGAATTGAACTGCTGGTTTCGTCTGACCAAATGAGAACTGGCCCCTCAACTGAGCCTGGTTTCTCCCAAGGTTTTTTCTCCATTCTGTCACCGATGGAGTTTTGGTTCCTTGCCTCTGGCTTGCTTAGTTGGGGACACTTAATTTCCAGTGATATTGTCGACTTGATTGCACAGACACTATTTAAACTGAACTGAGCTGGATGATCACTGAATTCAATGATGAATTGCCTTTAACTGAAAATTGAGTGTTTACTATTGTCATTTTGCATTATTGACAATATTTTCCTAATTAATGCTGTACAGTTGCTTTGACACAATCTTTATTGTTAAAAGCGCTATGTAAATAAAGGTGACTTGACTTTCCAGTTTTCCTGTGTTCCCTCGTTTGTTTCTATCGTTTTTTATTTGTTAATTAGTTCCACACACCTGTTCTGTTTCTTCTTAATTGTCCTGTTTTCGTATTTAAGTCCTGTCTGTTCCTTAGTTCTTCATCTGCTATTATATTTGGATTTACGTTGCTGAGCTTTTGATACTGTTTGTTTATGGACTTGTGGATATTCTCCTGGATTTATTATTAAAAACTCCTTTTGAACTTTACTCCTTCATGCGCTTGATTAGACACTTAGCCAATGCCTAACACTATGTGTACTGTGCTAGACCAACTGAGACTTGTCACAGCACTTGTATACTGTTGCTCTCTTGTTGGTCTGATTGCTTCTATTGTTCACCTCATTTGTAAGTCGCTTTGGATAAAAGCGTCTGCTAAATGATTAAATTGTTTGTAAAATATAAATTCATTAAGACATTTTTAATTTTAAACCACTGATTCTGCCTAAAAGAGTCCTTTATCCATAATATTGGTTTCTCCAAGTCGTCTTTTGAATCTGAATCAGGAGAGAAATATGCACAAGAACTGAACTGTTTACAAATGAAAAAATTTCTAAACAAACATGTCAGTGGATTTTGATGTGAGAGGACATGGACTTCCAGGGGATGGACTTCTTCGCTGGAGGAATGTATTGTGGACTGGTATTTTGGACAGAAGTGACCGTTTAAAGTTAAAACACATTAATGATGGATTTGTTTCTTAGCGTAGCTTTTCACTTCACAAGATTGGTAATTGATGGACTGATGTTGTGTAGATTATTATTTTTCACTGCAGAGGATCCATTGCTGAGCAATAGTAATGTAATGCTAAATTTCAGTGTCACTGTATTTGAGCTAATATTACAGTGACATTGTACTTGTCTGCACGGGTAGTTGGTCGGCACTGGTTTACATCCTTTTAGAGTATCACAGACACATGAAATAAGACACACCTCCTTTCTCTCCATGTCCAAGGTGTGGCGGCACTATGACTGTCCGTCTCTCTCCTACACACATATTTCTAAGAGCCTCGTCTAGGCCATCAATTATTTTATCCCCTCCAAGCACCACATCCTGTGGGGTCTCATAGTCCCTCCTACAAAGATCAGAGATCAATAACTGTTATCCATATCACAAAACCATTAGCACATTGTAATAAATATTGAAGCGATTATAAAGAGATTAGATAGATTGGGGAAACTCACGATGTAAAGAGCAGCGTGCCATCCAGCAGTGAGCAGTTGTAGTGGTACTGAATGAAGTCATTCACCTCACTGGTTTCATTACACGCCTCAGGTTTACGTGTGATATCCACCTGCACAGTATCTTTGACACCGTGGAAGTCTATCACATGGATGTCAAAGACCAACACGGCTGAACCTGGAATGTCCTTACCTGGCCAAAACAGAGCTGTACTTACTGGATAGTAACAATTTTAATATGTAAATGGCAGTTAACAGCAGCTATCTATCACTCTGTATCTCTTGCCTTGTCACCCATTGAAGTAAAAAAAGCTTTGTCACTACCCTTTGAAATTTGTGGGTCCTTGTGACCCCAGAATCCTGGCCAACTATGTCAACTGGCCTTTGTCCATCATCATTGCCTATTTAGACTATTTTACACTATTTAGCCTATCCATATAAGTGGCAGCCAATGAGCGTGTGCATTCTCTCCAACCTTTTCCAAGTCATTTCAACATGGCAAATACATTTAGGCAACTGAACTGCCCCATACATAAAACACTTTTTTTTAAAATAGAAAATTAGTATGAGTACTGTTTTCATCTCGTTTGAGTATTCACCAGGGCCAGAAATTAACGGGGGCTTGGGGCAAAAATGCAAAATTCTAATTTAATTTAAGGGGGCAAATAATGCCCCTGTACAATTAAAAGAAATCTATTACAGCTGTCAAGATTAAAGTTAAATACAAAGTGTCAACTGTGGCACTGATCCCATTGCATCAGATTTCTTTTTACACACTGACCAATCTCATATGTTTCTGTTGAGTTTATGAATGCAATGACCAGTCAGACGCATTTAGATTAGTCGGTGTGAAAATGGCGGAGTTTTGTTGAGTGCATACGCTCACTGATTGAATTCTGAATCTGCACTCTCGTGGATTCTCTCATCATAAATATGTTTATTGATATATAATTTATTCCCGGTTTAAATAACCATTATGTTTTTAATGCTACTAATATAACCAATGTGAACATTCAATTTTCTAATGCTAAAAAGCAATAAACTAATTCATAAACCTGGTTTTTCCTGTGTAGCCAGAATATGATGTTCCGTTTTCCAAATGTTTATTATGCATTCTATTAATCAAAACTAATAATCTGTATTACAATATCAAGAACCATATTCAGTGTTTTTTATTTATATACTTTATGTGGGCTAATTACATTTTGCAACTGTTGTGTAAATACATGTATGCCACAGCATTAAACAGCCCTGTGTAAATCAGGGTTGTCAAACTCAAGATTCAAGGTTTAGATTTCAACCCTAATTAAACACACCTGATCCAACTAATCTAAAACTAAACTAAAACTACATGGGATGTGTTGGAGCAGGGTTGGAACAAAACTCAATTGAGTTTGACACCCCTGGTGTAAATAAACATGGCACACTTTTCATTCAACTTTCATTGATGAAGTAGCATTTAAAATGCATTAAGATAATCTAACCTGCTCCCTGCTGGCCATATGCAAGATGAGGTGGCAAGATGATTCTTCTCCTCTCTCCTGTACACACACCCTGCAAGCCTTTATCTATGCCAGCGATCATGTAGCCCATTCCAATGTATGTGTTGTACGTATGGTTGTGCTGATAGCTGTGACATTAGAGGTAATACAATACATTAGAATCTTAGTAACATCTACAGCAATCCAAAACAACAGCAAAACAATAAACAAGCAAAAAAATAAATAAAAATTTTGTAAAACCTGGAGTCAAATGTGATGCCATTGAGGAAGGAAGCATTGTAGTGGTAGCGAATGTAATCGCCTGCAACAGACTTGCGTGTACATGGTTCAGGTGCTTCCATGACCTCCACAATGATGTCATCTTTAGGGTTGTGGAGGTCTTCCAGGAGAAGGTGATACACTAATGATGCATGAGCAGGGATTTCTGTGCCTGAGGAAAAGAGACACACAATAAAGCTGAAATAATGGGAAACAAGGAATTAGAGGAATTAAATATAATTTAAGAGAGTTTATAACTAACTATCATTTTTAAAGTGCTCCAACATTTTGTAGATACCTTTTATATAATGTGCCATTCCTGGGATTTTGGAAATGAGTGAATATACATAAAGTTGGATATATATGGGTGACTTTATCTGCATTGATACAGTATACTCATGTAGGGCGATATATATGCCAAATAGCACATCTCAACTGCTTAATTGCTTGTATTGTTGCAAAACGTAAACTATATTATTACCCAGCTCGAATCTGCTAAATGCGACCTTAAGACAAAGGTATTAAGATATATAAACATTAATATCATGATTTTCTGTAAAGCTGCTTGGAAATAATGTGTATTGTGATAAAGCACTATACAAATAAATTTGACTTGACTAAACCAAAATCGCAACTGTCTGTCAGTGGATGTACTGTATATAAGGAGTGGGGAGACGTTTGTTTTAGGATTTTGCTTTTTATTTTGAGAAAAAAGTTCAACGTCCAACAGTGATACTCCTCTAGATTTGTTAAGGCTGGAATACACTACACAATCTGAACAGATTTTAAAACACAAGGAATCATATACCTGCCGACTTTGTAAAAAAAGGAAAAACTGGGCATCACACACTAAATGATTGAGGATCACCTACTAAGAGACTTTCAAGTCGTTACGAACACAACAAACACCTCTGTTGCAAGGAGATGGATTCAATTTTAAACAATGTGTTCTAAAATCGGCTAAAAATTTAACCTGTTTGATGGCCTGAAGCTAATAA
>NW_015505757.1:215077-215982 GCF_001515645.1 Sinocyclocheilus grahami
GTTGTGTATCTTGTAGATAAACCAGAAAGAACCCAGGGTTGACAAATGTGCAGTGTGAAATCTGGAAACCCCATTAGCCAGTATTAATCACAAACCCAAGGCATGAACCATGTGAAAGGTAAAACGTGTCCAGTTACTGACATAACCTTGGTTCCCTGATAAGAGAATAAGACGTTGCGTACACCATAAGCTGATGCTTTGGGGAAACACCTTTCTCCTCAAATACTGAAGACTTATTCACTTAACGCCATTGCTACACTTGAGGCGTAAAGGGGGCGGGAAAGCGCCCTATATAAGCGGCGCTGAGCGGCATTTCATCAGAAATTTTCGACTGAATAAGAGAGCTTATGAAAGACCTGAGTGTAAATAACACAGCATAAATGCAATGTCTTGTTCCCTTCCCAGGGAACGGAGGTTACGTCAGTAACCGGACACGTTCCCTTTCGAGAGGGTCTCTTGATGTTGCATCCAGCGTAAGATGACACTTTGGGGAATGTGTCACGCCGTGTTACTGTGACGGGTGCTCGGCATAAGTGGAGACGTCAAATAAGCGCAGTGACACTTAGCAATCGCAATGCATGGTACAGCCACTGTACACAAGTATGCATAAACAGCACATTCCAGACAACAGCTTCTTACCGGAGCTAGACATGCAGTTGTGGAACTTACTGGGATTAGACAGCACATTGGCCTGGGAAACTGTGTCTAAGTTGGCTAGGCAGCAGCAGCGCCGGCACAACCTACTACAGAAGTGTTTTTTTGTTGTTGTTTTTAAACTAGCGGACCTAGTGGAAACCCACAGCTGTGAGAGGGAGGGCGGGGCTAGTGAACTGCTGTATGTGCATTCACACAACAGCAAAGATACCGTAAAACTTCAAATAATAGCCCGGGCTTCTATTTACCCA
>NW_015505757.1:217513-218307 GCF_001515645.1 Sinocyclocheilus grahami
TGAGACTCTGAGATGCTTTGCCCGCATGCTGTGGATCCACTCACACACGCTCACCTCCAGCTCTTCACTGGCCTTCTTCCTCCCTCCACCCCGCAGTCTGGCCCTTTTGTCGTCTTCCTCGGACAGACGTTGCAGTTCAGCTTTATTTTTACGCCATTCTCGCACTCTCTTTGGATCAACCGAGAAATGTCTTGCCGCTGCTTCTCCCGAATTTTGTTCGGCAAATTTGACAACTGTCAGCTTAAATGTCAAATCATACTTTTTTCTTTTTGTCTCCATGGTGGTATTGAGAGAATTAAGAAAAACTGAAGACTAAAAGAAAGTTCGTTAACCTCTTTGTTATGTTGCCATAGTGATGAGTCGTTCATGAACTGTTGTTGTGTCTGTCACGTGAAATCTAATCAAAACATAGAACAGACGATCTGATGGGTTTGAGAAGATCAAATACAACCCGATACTAAAAAAACAGACCAGGCCTCTATTTGAGACCGGCCTTTATTTACCCAAACCTGTCGTCACACCAGGCGTTTAAAAGAGACAGGTGTCTGTTTGGGACTCGGCTATTATTTGAAGTTTTACGGTAAGTTGGATTTTTGGGGTATATTTGAATGATTTAAATATTATACAGGTACATCTCAAAAAATTTGAATAACATGAAAAAGGTCAATATTTTTTGTCACTCATTTCAGAAAGTAAAACCCATATATTATATACATTCATTACATATAGTGAAATATTTCAAGCCTTTGTTTCTTGAAATTGATGATTATGGCTTACAGATAATGAAAACCCAA
>NW_015505757.1:218509-254622 GCF_001515645.1 Sinocyclocheilus grahami
TTTGGATAAAAGCGTCTGCTAAATGATTAAATTGTTTGTAAAATACAAATTCATTAAGACATTTTTAATTTTAAACCACTGATTCTGCCTAAAAGAGTCCTTTATCCATAATATTGGTTTCTCCAAGTCGTCTTTTGAATCTGAATCAGGAGAGAAATATGCACAAGAACTGAACTGTTTACAAATGAAAAAATTTCTAAACAAATATCTAATCAAAACATAGAACAGACGATCTGATGGGTTTGAGAAGATCAAATACAACCCGATACTAAAAAAACAGACCAGGCCTCTATTTGAGACCGGCCTTTATTTACCCAAACCTGTCGTCACACCAGGCGTTTAAAAGAGACAGGCGTCTATTTGGGACTCGGCTATTATTTGAAGTTTTACGGTATAAAGCAGTGAGATGCAACACTTCAAAACTATCAGAAAACAGCTATCATAGACAATATCAAGGCAATTGCAACAACAAGCAGCAGACCCGGCTCACCTCTGAAATTGTCTTCAGCATATGCTATGACAGCGAGTCTAATGTCGACAAACTCCTTCGATTGGCCAGACGCTCAACGCATGTCCGCCCCACAATTGAGATGGCTGGGGAGACAGACAGCTCAACAGACAGGAGGACAGGAGAACATGCTTGTGACAGAACTAAGTGTAGAAACACTTAAGAAACAGGTGACCTGCGCCGAGCACCAGGCAGTTCCAAGCAGGTCATCAGGTACCTTTTCATGCCAGGCGACCATCGCACAAGGGCCAGCGTTTCTAAGCATTTGCAAGTCACCAATATGCACATTGAGCTCAAGTGTGGAACCCATGCATGAATGCATGCTTTCAACCATAGTTGAAGCGGGTGCATGTGAAGCAGTCCCAACATGCCAGATAATGTTACAGTGCAAACAGTTCCTGATAATGCACTCGTAACGCTGGGGCATTTTGAAGCCTGTGCGCTAGTCAGCATTACACCGTTGAAATGGGGCAATGTGTGACTTTTATATGGAGCTTGTCTCTTTAAGGCAAGGGGTGAAAAAATTATTCTGATAGGCTACAGACTAGTATCTTCTGTATTCTGTCTTACAGCTTGTCACACTGCACAGTGGAACAATAGCACAAAGAAAACCAGTGATCTCAGTGCCTGCAATAGTCAAGTCAAATCAAGTCACCTTTATTTATATAGCACTTTTAACAATACAGATTGTGCCAAAGCAACTGTACAGCATTAATCAGGAAAATAGTGTGTCAATAATGCAAAATGACAATAGTAAACACTCAATTTTCAGTTAAAGGCAGTTCATCATTGAATTCAGTGATGTCATCATCCAGCTCAGTTCAGTTTAAATAGTATCTGTGCAATCAAATTGACGATATCGCTGGAAATTAAGTGTCCCCAACTAAGTAAGTCAGAGGCAACAGCGGCAAGGAACCAAAACTCCATCGGTGACAGAATAGAGAAAAAACTTTGGGAGCAACCAGGCTCAGTTGAGGGGCCAGTTCTCCTCTGGCCAGACAAAACCAGCAGTTCAGTTCCAGCCTGCAGCAAAGTCACATTGTGCAGAGGACTCAACTGGTTCCTGTGGTCTTGTCCTGGTGGCAGTCTAGGAGACAAGGTCTTCACTGGGGATCTGTCTCTGGGGCTCATCTAGTTGACAAGGTCTCCGCTGACATTCAGGGCTGTAGAGGTCATCTCTAGGTTCTGATCCACCATCTGATCTGGATACAGACTGGATCCGAATGGCTACAGTGACCTCGGATTAAGAATGAAAGAAACTAATATTAGTGTAGATGCTATTCTTCTTACGATGTAGCGAGTGCATCGGGTGTTATGGGAAGTGTTCCCGGTTCCGGCAGGAATTTGAGAGAAGAGTAAGATAGCGGGTAGACTTTATTATCGATTCCGACTATAACGCTATGCGGCACGTTCCTCATTCCAGGAAGGAATGGCATTTCAGCCATAAGTCTGAAGTCTGGGCTAGACAACATGCAGTCACACAGAGCTATGCAGAAGAAGAGCACTGAAAACAGCTGCACAGCCGGTGTATCATAAGATGGATATGAGCAGCGATATCGCCAGTGTACACCATGGCTAATATAAGCAACACCACACACCTATATGAAAAACAGTGCCACATCCGGTGTTTACCATCAAAAGATGACGCACGGTGGCAAATGGCACAGCCGGTGCTAATCACAGAAAGGCAACACATGGCGACAGCAGCAGCATATAGCGGTCTAATCAATACTACACATCTGTATGAAAGACAATGGCACAGCCAGTGCTTATCATAGAAGGGTAACGCACTGCTGCAGCGCCGACATATATAGCAGTCAGCGACCTATATAATGGCCAGTGTAAGCAACCCTACTGTACACATCTGTATGAAAGACAATGGCACAGCCGGTGCTTATCATAGGAGGGTAATGCACTGCGGCAGCATTGGCAAATATGGCATAACCAGATGCTCTGCTTGAAAACAAATCACAGAACATGTGGGTTCTATGTCAGAACACCGGCTCCTGCGTCATGGTACTCTCGTGAATGGTGACAGAGAATGACACGGAAGAGAATAATTGTTGAATAAAATCATTATTTTTTGTTTTCTTTGCACACAAAAAGTATTCTGTTAGCTTCATAAAATTACGGTTGAACCACTGATGTCACATGGACTGTTTTAACGATGTCCTTACTAAGTTTCTGGGCCTTGAATGTGGTAGTTCCATTGCTGTCTATGCAGGGTCAGAAAGTTCTCGGATTTCATCAAAAATATCTTAATTTGTGTTCCAAAGATGAACTAAGGTCTTATGGGTTTGGAACGACATGAAGGTGAGTAATTAAATGACAAAATTTTCATTTTTGGGTGAACTATCCTTTTAAGTAAGCAGCTGGAGTAATTTGCGCTCTAGCAGGCAAAATGGCGCCCTGAGGCAAGGCACTGTTATATATTGTGTGAGCGGCTGAAGCGCCTTGGCTGGGATAGTTTAGGCAGGGGGCTGTTTATATCATAAGCACGTTCAGAGGACAAGGTGTCAGCGGGACCTGTGCCAGCATATGAGCTCTTTGCTGCAAAACTCACATTCGGCTTATAGCTCCACTACCATGAGGGAGCGTGAGAACCGGGTTTGTTTCTTGAAGTTAGGTATGCGCCACCTATGAAGAGTGCTATCCCGAAGGCAATGATATCTTCAATCCATTCTTCATCAGAATGTATAAGGGGATCAGCAAAGCGTATTCCATAATCCCCTTTTGGCAAAGCATTTATAATAAAGGAGAAAGATTTTGATGAAATGCCGCTGAGCACCGCTTATATAGGGAGCTTTCCTGCCCCCTTTTCGCATGCTCAAGCACCATTGGCCATTGCAATGCAATGGCGTTAACCGAATAAGGACTTCAAAAGCTATATTTCTTGAGGTTGTTGAAGAAAACATGTCTGCCACAACAATATGAGTGTGCAGATTTGTACATAGTACATCACTCATTTGTATGTATCAAGAAGGCATCAGGAGGTTGCTCCACCGGAGTTTCATTGTACATGTACAGTGACAATTATGTTCTTAAGGCCCCAATATACTTCAAGCTAAATCGAAGAACAAACTGATGTGACGTAATTTCAAACTAAATCCGGCCAAAACGAAGTTGATTTTTGTTCATTTTGGGAGTTCGAAACGGCTTGCCAAAGTGAACTTTCCAGAAAAGTTTGTTCAGCTGCAAAACATCTTCGGACTACCATTGGTCCGTGACGATTACATCATGGTGGGTGTGCGCTGAGGCTCCGCCTTCTTTCATGCAGAACTCTTCTCTGGGTTAATTTTGTCTGTCGAGTCCTTGGAGGTGAGATGTCCGCGGGTAAAAACTGAACACAGTGGAGAGCTGTTTTATAGTAGCAAATTACGTTTTGCTTCTGATGAAATGAGACACTGACAGTTTTTCATGTTTAATACTGCTGCTTGCTTTTAAGCAATATATTGAATAAAGTGCCATGTAAATATACGTGACGTGACTTCATGGGAGTGCTAATTTGTAGAGCTCGTGCAAGCATACCCATGTTGCTATGATCGGATGCTTTTTTATAATAAAATGCTTGCCGTTATCTCCATTTTTGTTGTGTTTATTTTGTTACTAAGAGGAAAGCGCATAGCACATATTTACATATTCATATAAACGTCACTTTCATCAGAGTGGGCAGCGTCGGGATGTTCGATAACAGCATACCGCTGCTCACGTATATCTATCTTTGTTTTACACCTAAACAAAGAACGAAAAAGAACTTTGTTTTGAGTATATTGGGGCCTTTACTTACTTAAGGCTTCAGTATTTGAGGAAAAAAAGGGTTTCCCCAAAGCATCAGCTTACACTGTACGCAAAGCTGAGAGACCCTCTCGAAATGGAACCCAGAATTACATTGACACGTGAGAAAGGTCCAACAGAATACTAAAGAGTATTCTGAGTCTGAAATTTGAATAAAACTCTATGATTAATATAGAACTAGTTGTTCTTTATATGTACATGCAGATGATTTGCTTGCTTACCATATCCTTTTTCTCCAAATGCCAGAAATGGGGGGATGACGAAGTGTCGTATTTCTCCTACACACATGCCCAGCAACCCTTCATCCAAGCCTTTTATGAGCCAACCTTCCCCAACCACTGAATCCTGCGTCTGGGAACGCTTGTAGCTGCATTATGTTCATACAAGATTAATGAACACACTTCTGGATACATCTGATATATGTGTCCACTCAGATACTGGATTAGATTTAGATGTTAAAATACTTTCTCTTATGCCTTTTTAATGTACAAAGAAAATTATTACGAAGCCATATATAAGACAATTTGCATGAACAATGTCAACACTGTGGATCCATGGCAATATCAACACATTGCTCAAACAAGAGCAGGAGTTTGGTGGCAGGAGTGTTCGGGAAACTTGTTTGTAAATTGTTATTATTTTTTGCAGTTCCTTCGAGGTGGCTACTAGGACAGAAAGTAGCACTAACCTGGAGTCAAACGCAGAGCCATCCAGCAATGTCCCATTAAAATGAAAACGGACAAAGTCAGTCCTCATGACTGAGCGCTTGCATTCTTTAGGTGTACTGATGACTTTGGTCTGAACCTGGTCTGCTCTGTTAAAGACATCCAGTAGAACCAGATCAAACACTAATGTTGTGTCTGGCGGCACTTTATCACCTGAAACGGCACAGAAGGAAGACACTTTCTGTGATATCTAATACAATGACACCCAGACATTTTTAGGCATGACCTGTGTGTCCAAATGGTTTTTGGGCCACTGTCCAAGTTTGAGAAATAAACTAGTATGCACATTTAGTTTGATGAATGTAAAAGGTGTGTTTGGGTATATTACCTGCTCCTTGGCTACCGTAAGCCAAGTGGGGGGGTACAGTGATCTTCCTATGCTCATTCACACACATACCCAGAATGCCTTTGTCCACACCAGCAATCTGCCACTTTTGGCCCACTTGTCCAAAGAATGCAGCCCCCCTATCATAGCTGCATTTAAAACAAACAAATCACAAAAAGATTTCCAACACACAGCACACATACATAGCTTTGCAAGTCATAAAAGTCATTTTAATAAAAGTAATAAAAGCATTTTACACAATCAAGTCCATTTTATTTCTATTGACAATGCAGCTCGTCTATCATTTGAACTCCTCAGAATAGTTGTATTCAAGCTACACTGGGAAAAAATTTGCACAAGGCTCAGAAACCAAGTGAGCTCCCTATCAAGACAGCATTTGGCCACGTATGATACATATGATGTTCAAAAATGCTTTCCATGTAGGTAAGCTCACCAGTGTCTGAGACACGGCCATAGATTAATATGCAATATAATAAAAAGTATTTTATAAGTAAAAAATCTTGAACAACCCTATTTGCATGTAACTGCAAAAGATACTTCAAATTATATCATAGAAGTACCCTGATTTTACCATAACACAAAAAAAGTATCCCAATGTAATATTCCAATGGTGCACGTCCAGAAAATCACGGCCCTACACTGGACGTCTCCAAAACGCAATGGTATCGCTTAATGCGAAGAATTTTAATGTGCAAGATGCAAGGAATGAACATCACTCAATGAACACTTGGCTGCATTATCTCACCTAGAGTCAAACTGTTTTCCGTCAGTAAAAGTGCCGTTATAGTGATACCGCACGAAATCTCCAGATTTCACTTCTCTGATGCAGCTTTTAGGAATGAAGTATCGATCAACTGCAATATCATCGATAGGCCCGGGGTTACAGTCCACGGAGAACCACGTCGCCAGCAATAAACTCAAAATAATCCTCCGTACCATTTTAAGGAAAGTGTAGCCTGTGAATGAGGCTCGCAGTCAGTTGTGGGCTCCTAGTTGTGGGCTCCTGTAGGAGGAGCTCGGATGTGTAAACGTGGAAGATCTTCAGCTGGGATGTTGCTTCGGGCACTTTTTCCGTTTTCGGAACAAATAAAACTACAGGTTCTGAATTATTTTATAGGAGTGCTCAATTGTAAAACCATTGTTTACTGTTATTATTTCTGATGTTATTGGTTAAAATGTTGAGAAAAATGACGCACAAGGGAAAAATATTTAATGAGATCATATTTCACGGAAGCGGATGGAAAGCCGTTCAATAAGAGGCTGTGACCGTTGGATGTGGATGACACACTTTAGCAGCACCGCGGTTTTAGTCAGGAACATTTGTATCGTAGTAGCCTATGCAATGTTTTACTTAATTGCTTGATGTTTGGTTCATTGAATAAATATTATAATTCTGTCAAATAATGTCTTTTTGTTTGCTTGGTTTATTATAACCCTTTAGCATTCCTGCAAAATTTGCCTAAAACGCCTAAAAAAGGCATAGCCTACCCCAATTCAATTGCATGCTATTCTTGAACCATTTGGAGTATTTGCATGGGTTGGTCTCTTTTGAAAGACACGGAGGTTTGTTCAGTTTAGAAACAAAACTCAAGAGTGCCATCTTAGAGTAAGTCTTACTGGCACTGAATGATAGAACTTTGAACACACCGAAAAAGGGGGGGGGGAAAATATATATATACTTTTTTTTTTGTAAACAGATACCTGCAGTCAGATGACTATAGCTGGGAGCTATTAGCTGGAAAACACAATGGGATCACAGCATGAAGCCTTGTTGGCAGTCTGACAAAGACACTGATTGTGGCTGCTGTGCTGCACTCTAAAAAATGCTGGGTTAAATGCAACCCAGTGCTGGGTAAAGTAGGGACAAACCCAACAATTGGGCTGTTGTGACCCAGCGGTTGGGTTACTACCCAGAAGGTTGGGTTAAACATTTAACCCAACTGCTGGGTCAAAACAGCCCAATTGTTGGGTTTGTCCCTATTTTACCCAGCACTGGGTTGTATTTAACCCAGCATTTTTTAGAGTGTGATTGTGTCTTTAAAAGGTTTGCATCATTCGAATAACAACAATCTCAACTTTCCAAAGATATATGACGATTAGCTTTTTTTTTTTGCCACGAAGTGACCCTTCAAAAATACACAGTGTACCACGGGTGGTAAAAACATTTCGATGATTAGCCTATATCTGGATAGGCCTAAGTGACCCAAAAAGCTATGTGGGATTCAGAGAGTGGATTCAGATCTGTTGCAGAGGGGGAGCTTCCAAGGCTGAGATTAGGGGCATTTAGTGTTGTATCTGTACTGTGGCACAGGCCCCCCACCAAAAAGCGTCCTCATAGTTTTATACTAGTATGGATATGGGTTAAAAATGTCTTTCCCCTGCAGTAGAGAGTAACTGTTTTATATAAAGGTCTTGATCTCAATCAGGGGCATTGCTTGGACTCAGAGATGTTACGGTTTGGAACAAAAGCAGACAATATTTCAAAGTATTGTGTTAACGTTCACTCAGAATGAACCTTTTCAATCAGAATCAGAATGAGCTTTATTGCCAGGTATGTTTACACATACGAGGAATTTGTTTTCGTGACAGAAGCTTCCGCAGTGCAACAGAATGACAGCGACAGAACAAAAAACACAGATAATAAAAAAATATATATATATATAAACAAGTAAATAAGGAATAAAAATATACAAATCGACAATTGTATGTACAGTATATTATGTGCAAATTGAAATGTAGACTGAGTATGAGTGTTAGATAAATAAGTGTATGAGTGTATAAATAGTGTGTGTTCCACAGTTATTGTTAAGTGTTCATGAGATGGATGGCCTGAGGGAAAAAACTGTTCCTGTGTCTGGTCGTTCTGGTGCTCAGAGCTCTGTAGCGTCGACCAGATGGCAACAGTTCAAAGAGGGAGTGTGCTGGATGTGAGGGGTCCAGAGTGATTCAGTTCAGTTCAATTCAATTGTATTTGTATAGCACTTTTCACAATACACATTGTTTCAAAGCAGCTTTACAGAAAATGCATGTGTCTACATTACACTTTAGAGTGATCTGTTACCTTTTGTTTATTGGACTGTTGTATAAAAATCAATATCATGTTTACGGTCGTGCTATTCGGACAGAACACTATTTTTGCTTGTGTGACATTTCTCAACTCATTATAGGCCACACAGGGTTAATTCCGAATAATTGGGACATTTCCCCAGGCATCTCTATGGCAAAAAGTGTCCAAATTTACCTGAAACAAAAAGAAAAAAAAAATAATTATGGTGGCATCTATCTCCTCAACCACAGTTTAACAAAATGTGATCATTCATACTGTGTACATGAAAGAAAAGACTACAATTAACCATAACTGCTACAGAAAAACAATGCATGACGAAATATACAGACCATTTACAATTACGAGCAATATTACAGTAAAAAACATAACTGTGACTGGCATAATTTTTTAGAGCCACTACAGCTATATATAGGACATATACGCCTGTGGGTGGCGGTAATGTGTAACATTGTGCGCTACAGCAGACAACATGCAAGAGAAGAAGAAATTCAGGAGGGCCGTTTGAAAAGATTCACAGAAAGAAACTGCGCGTAATATTTATATCGCTTGAAAACTATACATTTGATGATGTTTTAATATATCAAGACGCACGATATTTGTAATCCTTATGAGCAAAGAACCTCAAGGTAAGATCAACATTTTCATAAGTACTCTGATGATACAGGTTTTTGTGGCTTCTGTTGATTCGACCCCCTTCTTTTATAGAGTTTTGTTTACTATGGTTTTATGATATACGATAATATACGTGCCCCCAAACACGGTATGTCAAACAAAACTTTCAAATAAAAAAAAAAGTACTGCTATGATAAATATCAAACAACATACTGTACCATTAGTACCATGCCATATATGAATTCTTTGTCTAGCATTTCCAGCATGTCTGTTTAAAGGTTTAGTGCTTATTTAACAATTTTGTTTAAACAAAACTTTTTTTCCCCCCTGCTCATGCCAGATTTATTTGTTTAATTATGTTTAACAGTGCTAATAATAAATTGAGGAATTTGGGCCCAAATGTGTCAGCCCATAAAAATGTGAGAAATCAATAGTATTAATAAATAAAATGTTTACAATTACTTATTAGATCAGGGATGGGCAACTGGCGGGCCGCAATGTCTTTTAGTACGTCCTGCTTAAAATATTTGAAAAGTAAGTCATGTAAAGATTGCTTTCAGTTTATGATGTTATACTATTTCCAACCAGGTTGGTCGCTAGTTTCCGGTGTAGTGCCGAAATTTGCACCCTGCCAGATTATGCACCCCCTAGTATTGGTAGGTTTAGGGTTAGGTGTGGGGGAGGGGTTAGGATTAGGGGTGGGGTTGGGATTAGGCAATCAGGTAGCGACTTCAACGAGGGGGTAATAATAATCTGGCAGGGGTGCAGAATTCGGCACAACACCTGTAGGCCGGTTGCACCAGCTGTACGTAAATTACAATTTAAACCCTATTCGCACGGGATTAGTATTATCTGGGGACCTTGTGTGATTTTGAAATTACCCCCCACCTCTGAATTTCATGGGGTGCATTCGCACGGGTTTAAAATCACAGACGACCTCCGCAATAATTACAAATGACTGGAGGTCACCAGGTAATACCAATCCCGTGCGAATAGGGCTTTAGCCTAGTTTTGACGTAAATGGGCACTTACAATTTACGCACTACTAAATATTTTTTCGTTGCACCATTACACGTAGTTGAAGTGTAACTACGTATAAGGGTCAAAGACGAGACGACACCATTTTGGTGTCCGCATCAAATTACATTTAGAAATGTCATTTTAAATGCATAAAAAACATCTTAAATGCAAGTAAATTGTCTACTTTCATATTTAAAATTACTTTTGAGAAAATAAAATTTAAAAATATGGGGGAAATATTGTTCCAACGTGTAAAATTGTCATTCAGTGTAATGTCCGGACTTTGATTTTACCATTACATCTTTAAATAAACATAAAATGCCAAGTTAAAAATATATTTGTTGTCTTGGCATTTTCAAGTAAGTGGTGGCTGTGTTATATTAAAGGGATAGTTCAATAAGAACTATCCAAAATTCAAAAAAGACAAAAATTCTGTCATTAATTACTCACCCTCATGTCGTTCTAAACCCGTAAGACCGCCGTTCATCTTCAGAACACAAATTAATATATTTTTGATGATTTCTGAGCGCTCTCTGACCCTCCCATAGACAGCAATGTAATTACCACGATCAAGGTCCAGAAACGTAGCAAGGAGACCTGTAAAATAATCCACGTGACATAATTTTATGAAGCTACAAGAATACTTTTTGTATGCAAAGAAAACAAAAATGTTTTGCTACATGCAGCTTTGCACTCCTGACGCGGCGAGTATAAACCAGGCTCTACACTCGAAGCGCTGCGCAGCTCAAACGAGTCGCGCGGTTTCGTTATGCTTTCAGTTTCGTTTGCCGTTTGAGGTTTCTCACATGCAACAGAAATGCAGTGCTTATGAGTTAAACAATGCGGTGGTCGCGCCAGTGCGACCGCACACAAAATTTAGTCGCACGGGCCGAAAAAATGATCGCAAAATGCGCCCATTTGGTCGCACACTGCATGAGCCCGGTGCAGTACAGTATTTATTTATCCTCAGTTGTTCAAATCGCAGTAATCGAATACGGTTATAGTGATAATTAAAATATGAAACGGTAATACTAACCGTGGGGTATTTTATCACGATTTATCATCAAACCGGTAATCGTTACATCCCTAGTATAGACAGCATCACTGATTATAATGAGATCTATAGTATTTTGTCGCGCCGAGCCACTCGCGTCCAGTGTAGACACGGTGTAACATTGGCTTTGCTTTGTTTCACAGAACTAATCGTTGCCTGGGTTGCGTTCCTATGTGTGGGGCGGAGCTATCAAAATAGGGGCGAGACCCTTTTGGGGTAGGGGCGTGTTTGTTTTGGTGATATCAAATGTCAACATTGGCTACCAGAAATCACTTACCCCACCTTTTAAAAGGACTGTCTTATTGTTTTTTTAAAGTATTTAAATAACCAGGGGACTTTTGTCCCGAAAATGCAGTTTATCAGAGATCATTCAGTGTAACAGGAATAAGAAGTTATTCTGAAATAAATAAAAAAAACTGTTAAGTCATTCGACAGTCTGTGACATCATCAGATGGCACCCTGAAGACCACGTGGTGCTGCAGAAAAGTGAGTTTATTGCTCTTAAATACTTGATAACTTCATCTATTCATGGTGTGGTAACGTAGGTTACAAAAACACGTAATTCATTGATTTTTTTAGAATGAAGAATAAATTAAAATTCATAGCATTTAAACAAGTTCTGCTCGCGTATTTGAAGGTTTCTATTAGATGATTTAGGGTAAACGTCATAATGCGACTACGCATTACTTTACGGAGAGTTTACTAACTACTTGCTACGTCATGCCTTACAAACAACTGGTGCAACCAAATAATGTATAAATTTAGTTACAAACTAGCTAGTAGTAGTTACTAAGCCTCTAGTGTGGACTTAATGTTCTAATTTAAGTAAGAACTTACGAATGGCTGGTGCAACCCTACTGTTCCATGAAAATTTCAAATATGTTGTATTTGTAGCTTATGAGGGCACTGGCAATAAAACGCTGAAAAACATTGTAACAAACCAGCAGATTTCCAAACGATGGAAGACAGGTATCTTGGTGGCTTGCATGACATCACTTTTCCTCCAGATAGTTGTAATGTCTTAAGGCGGAGAAATAAATACAATGCTTAATGGCACAAATGAACGGAACTGATCGATTTAATGTGGAGAGCGCCCCGAATTAGCATATATTTGTTATTATATTATTATAAATACAGTGTTCAATATTCTTACAGCATACATGGAGCACAAACTAATTAGAATGATTTAGACTCGCTGTAAAAAATAAATAATAATAAAAAGGATATTTGAGTTGACTAAACTTAACATTTTAAGGCAGCACAAACACTATATATATTCTTTTTAACTCTGTGGCTGCACTAAATGGGGTGGAGAGTGAACATTATATTTAAGAAGCCATCATAGTTATAGGGTTTCTTTTAACGGCACAAACGAACGGCATCGGTCTAATTAGAATGATTTAGACTCGCTGTAAAAAATAAATAATAATAATAATAAAAAGGATATTTGAGTTGACTAAACTTAACATTTTAAGGCAGCACAAACACTATATATATTCTTTTTAACTCTGTGGCTGCACTAAATGGGGTGGAGAGTGAACATTATATTTAAGAAGCCATCATAGTTATAGGGTTTCTTTTAACGGCACAAACGAACGGCATCGGCTTTGACGGCATGGTGTGGAGTGTGACGTCACTGCCCCGTTCTGTGTTGTTATTTCTGAGGACGGGGCATAGATACAATGTAAATTTGAACGGCACAAATCGAGCACAAACGAATGGCACTGTTTTGGAATGTTTTAGATTTCATGGGGTGGGGAGTGACGTTTCTGTTTGTAAAAACTTTTGTTTTTGTTATATTTAAGAAGCGGTCATAGTTACTAAGGCTGGGTAAAAAAATCTCTATCTCGATTTTAATCGATTCTCATTTTTACGGAACGATATTGATTTTTAAATCCCAAGAATGGATTAATCTAGCCTGTTTTCAGTTAATGGACAGAACATTGAAGCGCACCTCCCATCCAATAAATTGCAATAAGCTATTGTGCTTTGGTACTTTTAATATAAAAACAAAGTCTCACATTTTAAATTGTCCATTTTATTGCAGTATTCAAACAATAAATGCTGTTTTAGCACTGTTTAATGTGGAGTGACAGATCGCTGTAGCGCCTCGATCAACAGACGCAGCAGCGCGTAGCGCACGTGAACCGATCATCTCCTGCACATTAATATTTCTAAATATTTTTCAGCACAAAATAAACATGACTAAACATCCGAAGGCAAGTTAAAAGAAAGAGTACAACTTCACAATCCGTATCCTGTCTCATGTAATCGCTCAATCAGTGTTTCAGCCGCGCAAAGACGTCAATATAACGGCTTCGGCTTGAAAACATCACATTTACCTCAGAAAAAAGCATATTCGGTGACCATAAACTCATTAATCGGCTAGAAAAATAAACTGTAGAGAGGGGCATTTTGATAAATATATTCACCATATAACATATTCATTATAATTTTTACTGTTCTTCAATGTTTAATATATGTTTGAATAAACCCATCAAGTTTTTATGACAGCCACTATTTAAATGTTTATAGCCTATTTCAGAAAAAGTAGAAAATTATGTAATTGTAACGTTATTTTAAAAACTTCATTAAGTGTCATTTTAGCAGTTGTATAGCCTACAAATCAGTCCATTTGAACCTTTAATATTATAGTAATGTAGTACCAACTGACTCTCATGTATATTTTATAGCAATAGTTACGAGATTTTGTTTCCTTGAGAGCATTTGGCATGTAGCCTACTGTATCTGATATATATCTAAAATAATCGAATCGTTAATCGAATCGAATCACAAGCTTGTGAATGAGAATCGAATCGAATCGTGAAATTTGTGTTAAAACCCAGCCCTAATAGTTACAGGGTTTCTTTTAATGGCACAAATCGAGCACAAACGAACGGCACCGGGTTGGAGGGGTTTGGACGGCATGGGGTGGAGAGTGACGTCACTGCTCCATTTTGTGTTTGTTATTTCTGAGGACTGGAAATAGATACAATGTAAATTTGAACGGCACAAACGAATTGCACCGTTTTGGAACATTTAGATTTCATGAGGTGGAGAGTGACGTCAATGTTTGTAAAAAGTTTTGTTTTCTTTATATTTAAGAATATTATTATTTCTTTTTATGGGGTGCCAACTTTACAGAGGTCTTTATTGGAGCTCCATTGAATGGGGTAAAACTGTGTAGATGTAGTCAGATGACAAAACATCAGTTCATCTTCTTATTTAGAAAAGCATACGAAAGTGCCTCCAACCAAATGGCAAAAAAAATCCAATCTCATATGTGGGTTTTTGCTGTTTACTTTCAAGAAGATCTGACCTGATACCAGGGAAAAAAAATCAGAATTGGTTCACAGTGTAAATGCAGCCACTGAAACACAAAAGACTGCAGAGTATACAACTATTTGTAATATGCATGCAAACTGTGATGCTGCTGTATCTTATTTAGAAAAGCATACGAAAGTGCCTCCAACCAAATGGCAAAAAAAAATCCAATCTCATATGTGGGTTTTTGCTGTTTACTTTCAAGAAGATCTGACCTGATACCAGGGGAAAAAATCAGAATTGGTTCACAGTGTAAATGCAGCCACTGAAACACAAAAGACTGCAGAGTATACAACTATTTGTAATATGCATGCAAACTGTGATGCTGCTGTATTTTATAGTTCATCATGATTGATTGTTAAAGTGTAATAGTCAACTTTTCTTTTGCTTGGAGCCAAGAATTAAATTGATATAAGACACATTTTCATACATACAGTTCAGGAGTTATTGCTCAAAATGTGTTTAGCTTTATTGTGGTTCCCCAATTGACTGTTCAGGACCAAACAACCATACTGTCAAGTTTCAAATCTCTAGGTCTTTTGGGCTGCAGGATGCAGTTTTGGGGTACAAACCAATAGGGTTTGTAGCACTTTGCACTTGAGCCCATAATAACAATTATATTTAATAATAATTAATAAAGCAATTCAGTCATTTTTGAAGACCCTCATAGATGAACTGACATGCATAAAAGCATTCCTAAACCTGTTTCAGTTCAAATAATGACTGGAGAACTTTCGGGTGGTTTGAGGGGCCAATCCTTTTACCTGCATGACGTGAAGAGACATCAGTCCGTCACACTCGCTGACATCATCAGCCGTCTGGGAGGGGTGAGAGATAACATTTTGTCATTCATCTGTAAATGAAGGACAAAACAGGAATTGTAGTAATTGTTGCCCTGTATGCAAAGTGATGTTAAATGGTGCATCTAATCCTGTCTGTTCACTGTTTCCTATAGAAAGTGGACAGTTTTCTCACCAAGGATGTGAATGTGATTGTGACGGGCATTAAAGAACCTCATAGTGATTTGCAGGTGGATGGTTCATGTACTGCAGGGGGGAAACAAAGTGGAACCCCCAAACCAATGGTATGTATGCAATTCTTAAATTTTGTTCTTGTCTATAATATAATGTATGATGTGCTATCAGTAGATTGTTTGAGGAGCTTTTCATGCTAAGTTCTGGTTCCTCCCAGGGTCACTTCTTTAAACCTAAACATTTCAGACAGTTTTTTTCTTGCCACAGTCATCTTTGTCTTATTCACAGAGGGTATGAAGGCTTATATTTTCTACAAAGCTACTTTGAAATGGTATATTAAGAAAATGCTATAGAGGTGAATTGAAATATTTCTAAAAGGTTCATGCAGGGATGTTTAGTAACTAATAAATAATGTCGTTTAAATGTCTTTTTACCCTCAAGCTTTGTGGCAGTCGTGGAAAAGCATTACTGGAAAAAGCAATCGACAGAAATGTAAGTCCACTCCTAAATATTTGCATAGAAAATGCCCTTTCTTATTTATTTTACTTTAATGAAATGTGTTTGTGTGCATGTGCTCCTACTTGTTGTCTCAAAATGAATCCTTCATAATCTTCATTTACATTGATAATTTGTAAAAGTTTTAGGATTTGACAAATGTAAACCAAAAAAAAAACACTACTATGGGTAGTATGTGGGGGTATTAAAAATAAAGATATTTTAAACTAGGGCTGGGCAAAAAAATCTAATGCGGTTTTCATGCGAATCTCGTCAGTAAAGCCGCTTCTGGTGATTAGTTGTAAATCTCCAGCACGTGCTTTCAGATGGAGCGGCATTTACTACACAGAGCCGTAGATCACTGACAAGCTACACAAAAGTGGCTTTACTGACGAGATGCACATGAAAAACATGAAAATTAATATTGTTTTGCATTAATAAATGCAGTTACTAATAATCCTGCTCACAAAATGTAGTTGCAACGGCAGAAAAAATGGTCACAAAATTATGAAAATAATTGGATCAAGTTATTAAAAATGCAAAATCAAAGAATTTTCACTTGTGCTTTCTGCCCTTTGAACCCAACTGTATGTTGTACCAAATGTCTGGTAGCCAATACATTTATTTGATGTTACAAACATCAAACAAAAAATACTTTCTTGCTTCCTTTTGAAAATGCAAGTTTTTTTGTTTTTGTTTGTTTTTTACGAAACCGTTCATGTTTTTAAATGGAACATGCAAAATATTGGATAAATCCAATCTGACCCCTTCAGATGATAAAATACTTTTTGCTCAGTCATAATGCTACTGCTATCAGGATTTATGTTAGGACCTCTCAGTTCTTTGATTTTGCATTTTTATTTGTTGTTAACCGTTGAGTGTTTTTTGTTGTTTGTAGGAGAAGTATCAGAGCAGTGTGCTGGCAAATGCTCGGTCGTGGGGAGTCAAGGTCTACAATGTAGATGGTATCCTTTCATTTACCTGTGCTCAACAATATCATATATACACGAGTCACATGGGCTGATTTTTGGAGTGGCATTTTAAAGTTTGACAGCCCCATTCCTCTTTTACATTCATCATACTTAAATGTAAGGATTTTTTTTTTTTAAGAATTCGACCATTTGTGTCAATTCAAAAAGTCAAAATGGGGTTGGGAATGACATGTAGTCACAAAGTAAAGACAATTTCAGTTTTTATATGACTTTGCAGTTGTTGTTTTTTAGTTGTTTAAAGCTCAGAAAAAAAACACTTGGTTACGCAAGCATTATGTTAAGGAATGATCCTTACATGAGTAAAGAAAATGTAAAATAAATCCATAATTAAAACTACAGCATACCAGTTCCTCTCAGTACTCATGCAGTCTTTTACTGGCTTACAAGAAGTCAACACTAGAGAGCACCATATGTACAGTTTGATTTTAAATTTCAATGAATGTGGGATTCTGCTTTATAGGACTCTGTTGTGAACCCCTGTTATTAAAGGGGTCCTATTATGCTTTTCCACTTTTTTTAAAATTGTAGTCAGTGTGTATGTTTGGGCATAAAAAAGATCTAGAAAGTTACAAATCTCAAAGTCCACTCCAAAGGGAGATGTTTCATTTTTAAAAAATCCCTTTTCAAGAACTACAACGAACAGCTCGTTTTGACTACAGCGTTGAATTCCGGGCTTTGTGATATCACAAAGCGGCTCATTAGAATATCATTAAAAATAATTCCCGCCTACAGAAATTCGAATAGTTGAGGGGTGGGGAGGGGCGAGGTTGTGGTTACGCTTGGTTGAGTTGAGTGCATCAGATGAGACGATGAAGAAGTGGTGCTGCTGCAGAGTTAGTGCATCAGAGAAAACAAAGAAGAAGAGCTGCTGTGCTGTAGCATCAAATTTTCGACATGTCTAGAACAATTCTTACAAGTACAACACGTCGTAGCTGGGCGCCGCGGACAGATGCTGAACGGCGCCGCCGGTGTGTCTACACTCATAGAAAATAATGTATTTGAATTTTAAAGCAATGTATTTGCATTTTAAAGACGTGGCGCGACGCTGTGCTTCTCGTCTGGCGCGCGACTGCCTGAAATGCAGTTTTTTTCACCTCCGTGCCCAAACGTCTTTGTTTGGGCTTCCGAAAGCGGATGATGTCAGGAAACAGTGGTTGCAATTTATTTTTAACTCCGTTCGTGAGCATTATAACCCCAATTTGCTATTGTGTGCTGCGCATTTTACTGAGGACAGCTTCCACAACACGAGGGAGTACAGTGCCGGATTCGCCAAAAAGTTTTTGCTGAAAGACTGAGCAAAGGCCGTGGCAGTACTGAAACACCGTCTAAGCTGTTCGCCAATCACAACGCACTGGGACAGCTAACCAATCACAACACATTTTGATTTTCGGAAGGCGGACCTTCATCAAAGCCGGAACTAATCGAGCCGTTTGTGCCAGGATGGGGAGAAAGGTATTTTAATAATGTAAATGATGTGAAAAATTATGCGTTTTTCGAACCACCAAGCATGAGAGCATGTTCTAGTACACCCCCAAAACAAAATCAAGACTTTGTAAAAGAGCATAATAGGACCCCTTTAAATAAGTTAGTAACACAGTTAAAATTTGTACTGGACTGTGAGTGTTGTTTTTTCTTAACGTCAATGACAGAATTTCTAAAGTTCATCAATCATCTAAATCAAAAAATGAGGGCAGCTAAGGTAATTTAATTAATTGTTAAAAGTGAATTAATACTGTTATTATGAGTTTATCAAAATTATTTTCTTATTCACACCAATTTCACACTTTCTTTCCAAACAGAAAAGAAGCAAACTAACAGCTCCTCATGTGAAAGGTTTGTCAACTACTTAAACATGTACTACAGTACTTCTTGTTGTGATTGTTCTATACTAAATATAAGTCTAGCTTTAATATTTTTTTTTACACCTCTATACCTGAGAAACCTGAGTGTAGAGGTGGCGTATGCTCTGGAGCATTAATACACCTGTGTCTTCACACAGCAGGAGTTTTGAGAGGTCCTTATCTGAAAGTGGAGGACTCCAGTCGGTGAGTTTTAGACCTCAGTCTCATTCTCTTAACTCTGCTTTCTGTTTAGATGGTAGTTTAGGTACTTTATACTGTATTTTACACTATTTAATTTTAAGTGAAACAATAGGTTGTCTCAGCCTCTGGAACTGTGATCAGATAATGAGTCAAGAAGTTGTCAGTTGTAGTTGATCTCTGGTTCATTCATGACTCTGAAAATGGGAAGTCAAGTCTTGTATATTACATTGTGTGTACAGTATTTTTGTACAGTGTGCTCTGGCTGTGCGCTGAACATTTTATTTCAAATGTAGATATAGTAGTAGTAACAGTGTATATGGCTGAAATAGTATGAGTGCTGTTATGCTTTTTCCAGTGATAGCCAGTGTCTCTTTAATGAAATGAGTGGATTGTCTGCTGTCAGATTTTATTTTATGTGCTTATTTTGATTTGTCTTTATTTTTATAATCCCAATAACTCTCTGGTTTTAATAAACACAATATGTTATACTTCACTGTTTCCATTGTAAAACTGTTTTGGTCTCCAGGCCCATTAACAAGGTGAACGTTTCAGCCCAGGTCACTGTAGATGTTTTAGAAAAGTTAATTATCAAAATGCATGCCGCACCCTAGGGGCGGAAAAAGTATCGGGAAGGTATCCTTTCCCTCCCCTGCTGAGGATCTGTGTGCACAGGGCAGCTCTTGGCTAATGAAAAGAACTATTGTGTTTTGAGTCTGTTTGGCACTGCTGTCAGAAATTGATCCTACAAAGATCCTTGTGGATATGGGCGATTAAGCCAATATTATACATTATGCAGTACATTTATTTTTTTTGCATACCACAAATACTACAATGACATATAAAAAGACAGATGAAATGAAATGTAATTTTAGCGTCCTCAGCAAAAAACACCAATACATTTTCTCATAATTTCATTAATTGGCTGCACATCAGATTTTGTTAAACACATATGACTAATTGATCAGACTAGTTTATTAATGTAGTGACTGTGTTATGAAACTGGCCTCTCTTCTAAAAATAATTTAATAAAAGCAATTCATTTTTTACACTGCAGGATATTTAAAAATGAAATGGTGAAGATAAACATTGATTTAATAAAAAGAAAAAAGTTTTCACTAGTTACAGCAGATAACACGTTTTCCCTCATTCAAATTTTGACATTTTAATCTGAAATCTTAGTATTCATCATCTACCTAAATATTTCCCAATTTAAATGTTGTTCAAAGATGCTTTTTATTTTGTTAATCCTTATGGTTTTGGTTTTAAACAGGAAGTTCAGACCATACTATGCACAGACACTGAGTTTCCCAGTGATGAGTTTCTCAGGAAAATTTAGCCCTTTTGAGCCCCTCATTCCTCGGCAGTCTGGTAGAAGCAAGGATGTAGATTGCAGCAAGGACAATTTCAGGTATGTTCTTTGAGTTTTTTTAGAAGTTGGAAATCAAATCTACATTGTCACTTTAGTCTGTAATTTTTTATTTTTTTTTAATCAGGAAGAAAGAAGAAGCCACTAGCAGCTGCCATAAGTTACAAGTGCCACTTACTGCAAGTGCCACACACAGAGGCCCAACTAAGAAAAGTTCAGGCTATTGTGAGTGCTGCCACGTGGTCTACAAAGACCAGTATGAGGTGAGTCCATTTGGTATTTTGTTTGCAAATATTGAGTGACAGCAAAAAAAATTCTGTAAGATCTTTTAATATCAGTTACTACAAGGCACTGTTTAATATGCAATCTTTGATTTAACTTTTGACATCAAATTCTCTTTCATTTTTAGCACTTGCAGTCTGAAATGCATCGTTCTTTCATTCAAAATGACAGTAACTATGCTGTAGTAGACCAACTAACGGCTGCCATGGTTGCTAGCTTTGTTTGTAATCCAAATCTAGAAGTGGATCCAACGCTGATCAAGTAAGGGGCAATTATACAAATGCTTTCTTTGCTTTGAAGCAGTTCACGTGATATGTTGACTTTGTCTTGTTGACAGTACGACTTTTTCTCAGTATTCATTGTGTTCATCATTCCCCTCAGGTCATCGACAGGCTTCTCTCAATTACAATTGTGTAATTTAACTGAGATGGTGCAGAATACTGTCAGCGAGAATGAAAAATCTCTTCAGTCTCCACTGGTTCAAGAATGTAATCGTCTACTGGCAATTACTGACAACAGAGGAAACCTCTTTCCTAAACCTATCCAGAGTCCACCTTGTCAGCAAAATGCAACCTCGCATCCTACAATGCAAAATAACTCTCCTGATCCTCTTGGCAATGTCAATTTAGGCCTTTACATCAGCTGCACCACAAATGTTCAGGACTTTCGATCTGGTGTTCTCTGCATGGATATAGTCTCACATCACATTCCTCCAAAATCCCAGTCAATAGAGAAGAAACCCAAAAGCCTTTCTTCTGTCATACTTTCAGAAGCTCCATCTAAAATGCTCACTCTAAGCTCTTCCGGAGACAACAAAATCCCATGCATCATCAAGGTTCAAGGTTTAAAAATGTGCTCAAACAGCCCTAAGATGCTACTCCAGCGAGGTGAAGATGATAATTCTGAAAGTTGTGGCCAGTATGTGTTGGACCATAGAAAGTTGCCTTCAACAAAACAGTCACTGAAATCAGCCCAAGATATTTTTGGGACTCCAGAGTTAGGCATCTCTTACTTTTCATTACCACATATTTTACCATTTCCACACTTGTCAGATTACCCATTTTCTATAGTTAACTTAAAAAAGCGCTGTAGGTCCTTCACTCCAAGTCCAAAACTTGCCAAGAGAAGAAAGATGAATCAAAATGAAAAGCCAAACCCAATTCAGGGGGTTTGCAGTGTTTCCTGGATAAGACAGTACTCATCTGTACTTTCCACCATGCCATGTTTACCGGTCTCCAAGGTGGGTTTTACAACAGAGATGAATAATCGAACTGGAGGTAGCATACTAGCAACCCATGAATCATCACTGAATGAGTCATCTCTTGTGAATAAGATCCTAACGCAGCCTTCCCTAAAATATTTTACTGCCAGTACCCACTGTATGCCTCAAGTTGACCAACAGGACAATGCTGCAAATCAACCCTGTGTTCATGTTAATCAGTCACACAGATTGTCTCCAATCAAAGATCCAGTGGAATCCCGAATAACCACTTACTCATCTGATTTGGACCCTCCTCAGTTGGTTCCATTTTTCCACGAAGACCATCAACTCCAGCGCCATCAGCTTCATGATCCTCCAGAACTGTTACCCTTTTTTTGCCATACACCGGAAGATACTTTCCGTACATCAGTCAGTAAAGCTTCAAACAGCTCATTCCTGTCACACTCCGGAGCCTCTGTTTGCATTGAATCTGCTCTCCTCCCTAACCTCACGTGGTCCACGGCCTCTTCTGAGTCAGATTGGGATTCTGGCCTGTTGTCATGGTTTGCGGCTGGAGTTCCTCTTCAGAATAAAGGGGCACATGATGACCTGGGTCTGTTATTACAAAAGCCACACACTGGCATGCAGGATGGGAGCTATACATCACGATTGTGCTCCATACTGCAACCCTCTTGATTCATATCATTGGGATTGAAGTTGCACCAATCCAACAATTGCGACTGTTGATGAATTCAATCCTAAAGCATTTCTTCAGTCTCCATTCTTAGTAGTCCTCATTTTTCACTTCTACAATTAAATTAAGATGACTACCACCATTACTTGTGAAATAAGACTAATGAATGAATTGTTGTTTGTTTTTCATGAAGAAGATTTTATTATAGAGGTGTGCCTAACTCTGCAGCTAATGGATAATTAATTTCCTCTTTTTCGCATATGTTCTATTCATGAAGACTGCTCAAACTATTTTTTTTTCTGGATAATGAAACCATCTTGTATTACATCAATATTGATTTATATATTTTTGTTAAGAATATTGAACATTAAGATTCTTGAACGGTGTTTGTCTCTCATTATGCAATATCTCGCCAAAATCAAGAAAACAATTCGTTTTAATTAACAGCTGGCAAGTATTTCATGCTTTTCTCTTCGAGTGACCTCCATGACTTCTCTTATGGCTCTCTCTTGCCCTGAGTGTTGACCATGACTTTTCAGCGGAAATATCCGGGAACATGTGCTGGTATTGAGAATTTAATGAGGCTTTGCTGGAGGGGCATTATCGAATTAGTTTAAGTGCTGTGTCTGGCCTCTCTCCAGTTTAGAGGCAGTGTTGATGGTAGAACAATGCCATGGTGGTTTTTGGAGAACATGCAGGATAGGATGCACTCTGAAGGCAAAAATCATTTTTAAAAGACCTTTCAGATTTCCTGTAAATGTGCATCAGTTGATGTGGCGGCATGACCGGTACAGTGGGCAGTGTTTTAATTATTTGATGTCAATTAATGTTTTAAGGCATCATTTAGTGACAGAACATTCCTATTGCAGAAGTTCTGAAAGGGGTAAAGAGCTTGTACCACTGATGTCCATGTAGAATCACTAAAATCTTGTGCTTGGAGGATTTTCCATAAACACTGGAAATTAGCTTTATTAAGGCCTTAGGACAGTAATACATGTTTTTAAGACAAAATCCTGAATAAATGTAGAGATTTACAATACATTTTTATTATTATTTTACTCTATCATGAATTATTGTTTTGATATTTGTACAGTTGTATTTCAAAAGCTGTTTACTTCTATTCTAGATGCCAATTTAGCATTGTTGAATTGTGTGCATGCTCATTAAAATTAGCTAAGACAAATGGTCCGTTTGTGTGCTTCTTTAAGCATTGACTTGTTTTGAATTAAGTTATCCCCTAACCTTTGCTAGTCTGTTTCATCTTTCTTTTTCATGTGATATTGTAATAATATGGTATATTTTTAAATACATTTGAAGTAATTCATTAATTCTATGGGATGCTGCATCACATAATGAAATGCAACCAAATCAATGTTTTTAAACATTTATTTTTTTGTCTCACTGTTTGATCGAACAATGAAAAGTTAAGACATTCTTTTTCTAACTACTACTCAAAACATACAATGCTATACTTTTAAAATGACATCCATATGGCATACTCCTTCACAAACTATACTTTAAAAATGTGTTTAAAAATATAAGTAGGTAGCATGTCATTAATCCATTCTGCCATATTCGGATTTAAAAATAAATATATAAAAAATGATGCTACATCAGCAGTTTCTCTCCCATCTGATTAATGTCTTTATCATGTTCCCTGAATAGTGTGCCACGTGCTGTTCACTGTGAATGCTTTAGAGTTGGAGATGGGCATCATGGTTTTATGAGTAAAGATTAGTACAGATCGATTTAGTCCTCAGGCATGAGAGATATTGCTGAGGACGGGAATATTTGATATGCTTTTATCTCAGATGACGTGGAGTTCTCGCTCCAGGACACACACACACACACACATTTATCTCACTTTTAAACCACTTACAAAATCATACAATGCGCGCTGTTGTGCTTGACAGCTGTATTGTAATTAATTGATTGTAATTGATGATATATATCGGCCTATAGCCTATTTTATTTAAAATCACAATAATATTTAATTGTAATATGTTTTATTTTGCAGTTAATGCACACTGTAAAAAAAAATCTGTAGTTTTTACAAAATCATTTTGGCAGCTGTGGTTGCCAGAATAATTTTGTAAAAAATACAGAAAAACTGTAAACACATTTACGGCCCAAAACTGTAAATTTCACAGTATAAAGCTAATTTACAAACAAGAAAATCTGAATGTAAACCAGTAAATTCAACAATGTACACTGCTATTAAAATCTGTTTTGTACCTTTAACATACTGACAACCACCATAATAATGCAGGTGGTAAAAGAGAGAGCCACATGAAGAATCAAAGCTCATCACAAGTAGCTTCGCCACAAGCTGAAGTATATACTAATATATAGAAGGTGCACAGAGTCATTCATGCAAACACAAAACACCATCATGGTAACACATATGATACTTAAATAATGCGTTAAACTTTCATTAAACAACAGAAGATGTAACATAAAGCCCAAATATACATAACTAATAACAAAAACTATTTAAAAAACATGATTATTTAAACAAAATACTTTCAAATGTGGAGTGTCATGCAGGGAATATCAGTTTACAGTTTTTGACTGTAAATTATACATTGATTTATTTTTACTTCTAAAAACGGTCAAATTAACAGCATTTTACTGTAAAATTACATGAAGTGTCCCTGTATATAGTACGGGAACTTACTGTTAACCTATTAACAGTTTTTTTCGTAGCGTTTTTACAAAATGTTACAGTTAAAATTACACTTATTTTTTACAGTGCAGCTATAGGCTAGCCTACTGCATTTTATGTGAATGTTGTGTATTTTAATATGTGTCTTTTTTAAACGTGATATTTGTTCCAGGTTACAGAAGTGGAATTTCTGATGGTGCATGTGAAGGGGAGGAGAGTGGGAGGAGGTGCGGGTGGGAGTCCCGCAGAAGGAGCTTTTCAATCCCAACATGAATTCCACCCGCAGTCTCTGACCGACAACACACGAGCCATATAGGCAGACATCACGGCGCCTCGCGCAAGCGGATACTTTCTGAAGTCTTTCCCATCAGCGTTTGCTTGTTTTCCACGGATGCCCTTAACGTCTTCCTCGTGACTTCAGCATCGCCGCGGAACGGGATGAGGCGGTAAATGTCGCGTTTCGCATCGTTTCGCTCCGGTTGAAGCCGCAGGAGTATGTGATCATGTTGGCGACGCGCTGCCTCCTCCTGTGGGCTGCGGTCACCGCGCGACTCGCCGTGACAGGTGAGCGACGAACGCAGCGTTGGGAGCGGGTTCGTGATATTAGCGCAAGCTCCATCGGTGTAGCTATTTATGCATAATGTGCGCCAACAGGTGCAACGATTTCTTCATTTTACGGATTGCCCCGTTTTCTGTCACGGGCATGGCTGTGAATTTTCCGCGTCGCGCCAGAATACGCAGTGATGCCGCAGGCTAGCTAGAGTGTAGTTGCTGTAAACGCATAGGAATGACTAAAACACAGAATCATGGCTTTGACGATTGTCTTACAGTTTTTATGCATGTGTCCTATATTGAAAGGCTGGGGCAGCAGCATCAAGCGGGACGGAGCGGAACGGGGACGCGAACAGAACGCGTATTTGGAGGAGCTCACGCAGCCTCAGCGGCTGCTGCAGCGGACTGACGCGGAGGAGGAGCTGCCGCACGGACACTTGGGTACTCTAGTAAAGATTGATGCTGATGGAGCGCATGTGAGTGACTCTCCACTGATGGCATGAAATCAAAATCGACCCCTTTTACTTTCTTAATTCACATTTTTCTTGTCTTATAATGAACGATACATGTATATATATATATATATATATATATATATATATAAAACAGGCATCTATTTTCTTCCTAAACTTTCATCATAATATAATAACTTGCTCCCTATCTGGCTGATGTCACCAAGCTCTTCTATTTTCCATCCCCTCCCTTCCAACTACCTGGCGTGTCTGAATTTGTGTGCCATTGAGTATTACTGCATTTGATGAAAACTTCTTGCGTGTTAATTATACATGAAGTAGACTACATTTGCCACTCTGGCATTGTCATGTGATCTACAAATATTCTTTCTCACTTTGAAACATATAAAATTAAGGATGTTCAATGGGTTGTGAAAACTCAGTTTGAAAGCTTTTAGTGTGTTAATGAAATATTTAGCTTATTTTGATGCATCTGGCTGCCGATAACAGTGTAATATTCTCAGCTCTTTGCTCAGCTCTCCATCTGGGCCTGCACCAGATGCATTCCAAGGTTCCACATGTACAAAAATCTCAGAATCTTCCAAATACTATGGCATCTAAATGCACTAAATAAATCAAATGGTATAACCTATTGGTGTAATTGCCATACATCTCCCTCTGATATTCAGATTAATAATGTACTGTTTTTTAATTATTATTTTTTTTATTGATCCCTAAATCATTGCATTTGACTCCCCATATAATGAACATGTGCTTTCAGGCTTGATTGATTAACAATTTTCTTCCAAACCTCATGTGTCATGAAGACTGCTGACTAGAGCTGAGAGAGAATTGGCACTGAGCCCTTTTCAGAGTGGTAAAGTGCACATTAAAGGTTCTACTTGTAAATATATACTTTAATGTAATATTGGCTTCTTGTTGTAGAGGAGGGTGGAATATTAACAGTTGGGGGAAGAGTAAAAGGAGCTGTGTTGGTATAGATCTGTAAAGGGTTAATTCACACAAAAATGATAATTCTGTCATTGTTTACTTCATCTTGATTCCTGAAACCTGAGAGATTTCTGTCCCTCTATTAAAAGTCCATGTAAGCAAAAACATAATATGAACTGAGTGGTCTTCTGAAGGAAGCTCAACCATACTTGTTTGACACATGAAAACAAACCTCATTGGTTCTTATAGGGTGTATGTTTGAGCTTCCATTTACCATATTTGATATGCGCTATGCTTGTGCATAGATCAGTGTTTTATATGTGAATAAAAGCCTAAATTAAATAATCATATAAAGTGATTGAAGACTTGGATTAAACCACTTGATTCATATGGATTACATTTACAGTGTTTTTATGGACTTTTTGAATTATCAGCATTTTGGTTACATTGACGTTCAATTGAGGTACAGAAATCTGGTTTAATAATGATCTTTAAAAAAGCATCATATGACCCCTTTAAGACTGTCTTCATTTGTGTTTCGAAGATGAACAAGAGTCTTTTTGGTTTAGAATGGCAGAGTGAGTAAATGATGAGATAATTTTCATTTTTGATTTTAATGATAATATTCATTTTTGATATATTATATATATATACTGTAAGTTTCATAATACTGTTAAGCATTCCATGAACAATGAAATACTTTTATAAACATAAGTTCGTTTTACCCATCCACCATTTTCACTGCCAGAAATATGTGCAAAAACTGTACTTTTAGGGGTTCAACAGTTCCCTTGTAAGGACATCTTTGTATCTTATCTTAATATTAGTGGAATTGTAATATACTGTATACCTTTAAGGTATTATGAATTTTTCAGAGATAAATATGCCACTTAGAGGGTATTGACAACCAGTTTTTGCACATTTTTGTTTGATGATTTTTGACTGAACTTGTCACAGTGGCTTGATTGCTCTTTGTAATTTGATCTAAATTATATATTTTAGATGACAGCATCATTTTGCTACTTACCTTTTAAAACAGTCTTTGCATCGGGAGTGCACATATTGTTTTGTTCATATTGTTTAGTAAACTGAAATTGTCTGGTTTTGGTCTGGCCGTCATGATGCAGTGAAATCCAGGCAGTCGAGTAAAATGATTATGCACTGTAAAATCCAATAGTTTACCTTACTTAGATTTAATTAGTTATCTTTACTTAGTTGTTATACTTACTAGGTTTTATTAAGTTCCAGCAACTTTCAAGGCAAATAAAACCATTTACTTACTGTTTTGAGTGACACTTACTTAAAATATTCAAGTAGCCACAAAGGAACCAATGACATTAATAAACCAGTGAGAGGCAGCAGTGCACTAATATGTTGCTAATGTGCAACACAACAGCAGAAGAAGAAGAAAAGAAAAAGAGTTTTAATAGACTTTTCACCCATTTCCTCCATGTCCGCAGTCATCTTTCACTAGTTGCATTCACTCGTTTCCCAAAGTCATCTTGAATGTTGAATTTTCAATACAACTGAAATATTTGAGAGAACATCATATAAGCTGACTTCATATTCAATTGATGTTGATTTTCCTAAAATGTGTGTGTTTTTTAAAACCATTATAGTGATTAGCGTTCCCTTTGGTTGGGCACTTGGAACTTCATTTATGTTATTACCATATTGTTCTCGTTAATACAGCAATGCATCATGAAGTCAGAGTTATTTCTTTTAAAGAGAAGAAAAGTAATAAATAGCTTGCTTTAAAAAAGTGACTTATCTTATTAAAGCTTTAGTGTTTTGTTTTGTGTGTGAGTTTATTAATGAACATTTTCCACCCCATACAGTTTCAATTTTCATAAATACCTCGAGATGCTTTTAATTGGGCTTATGTAATCCTTAAATAGTGTGTGGTAATATGCTGAAGTCACACACAGACTTAAACATTCAACACGTGAACCACAACAATGGTAACAATTAAATTAAATTTATTTTCATTAATTGTAACAATAACCATTTTATTTGCTCTTTTTGTTGTGCTACTACTGACACAAGACAGCAAATAAAATTGGCAAATTAAGTCAACAACTGTAAATCAAAGCAACTGCATAATTTATTCTGCCGCAATGCACTCTGGGAGTCAGTGAGTAGCTATACTAAGTCATGAGTAAACTTAAATGAAAGGATCAAGTACACCCTACAGTTCTTTTTTAGTTACTAGAACTCTCGTGTAAGTAAACTATACTAACTAAGCATTTGTCAGTACAACATACTATTCCTATTTCACTTTACTGAGTTTTTTCAAGGCAATCGGTTTGCATGCTTTTTTTAAGTAAGCCCAACTAATTAGATTTTACAGTGTGTCAGAGATACATTTTAGAAGAAGGAATAACAAATTTATTAAATAAAAATGATTAATACAATAAATTAATAAAGTTAACCAAATTAAGATCTATCTTAATGAAAAATTTATACTAAAGTGCAGAGTTTTCCAAATTATTATATCTAAGGAATGAAGCAGTGAATATCAGAAGAAAAGCTCACAAGAAGTAAGATATAGGGGAAAAGTAAAGACTGAAGAGTAGAGAAGAAGTAAGCGTAGGCACAAGGAATACATATATGCAGGAAACTGACATCCTCCCAAACTGGTGTTTATGTCTAATAAGAAAAGGTCAAATAGATTTATCCATTATGTCACTCATCCGTTATGTCATATGTTGTTGTGACTATAGGTCAGATCAAGCTAGGTCATCATGACCAGTCAAATGTTGAGGTTAAAAATAGATGTGTGGCTAGACATGGATTTCACACCTTTAGAATAAATATAGCAAAATAAGCACTTTCAAATATCATATTTTGCATATTACCAAAACACAGTTTCTGGAAAAAGAACATCTAGTACCATTGGTGGCTAATTCTGAGAAGCATTATTACTCAGGCAGTAGTTGGAAGATGTCCAATATCTAACAAAACACCAGTGAAGAAGATATAACTTTCAAACATTTATAAAATATGCATAGCACACATATTGTTGGAGAATATGATATGAAAATCAAGGAAAATATAACAACATTGATTATTTGAATACAGCAAACATTGATTTGTACTGTTATTGTTTATTGCCGTTATTGCTGTTGCTGATGTTATTGGTTACTATTAGTATCATGCATGTAATTCATGCATGCATTCACCCAAAAATCAAAATGTTCTTATTCTCAGGCTATCCAAGATTGTGTTTCTTCAAACACAAATTTAGCATTACATCACTTGGGTCCTCTGCAGTGAATGGGTGCCATCAGAATGAGAGTTCAAACAGCTGGTAAACATATCACAATAACCTTATGAAGTGAAAAGCTGTGTCTTTGTAATAAATTCATTGTTAAGACGTTTTAGGACGTTTTAACTTCAAACCGTTGCTTCTGGCTGCAAGTCTTCTTGGCATAATTTTGTTTTCTCCAGTGAAAAAGTCATATCGTCTGAATCAGGAGAGAAACATGCACAGATCAAGCACTGTTTACAAGTGAAAACAGTCCAAAACAGTTCAAAACAAATATATCAGTGAATTTTGATTTGAGAGGACAACAGGGGACAGACTTTTTCACGGGAGGAAGTGTTCTTTATGGATTATGGACTATTTTGGCCAGAAGTGACTGTTTAAAGTTAAAATGCCTTAATTAATGATGGATTTGTTTCTTGCGAACACACAGCTTTTCACGTCACAAGACATTCATTGATTGACTGGAGACTTGCCGACTACTCAAGGATTATTGTGTGATGTTTTTATCAGCTGTTTGGACTCTCCATCGGATCCATTGGTAAGCATGTGATGTAATACAAAATTTCTGCAAATCTTTATATTTGATTGCATTTTTGGGTCCTTTAAAGTTCGATCACACTAGCAAAATTTGGTGAAATTTCATGGCAAAAAGGTCCGTTGTCTGTTGTCAATAATCTTTTGCCGTCAAGTGAAATCCGATTCCTATTGGATTTCACCTGTGAAAATTCACTGAACAACAGTAAATGTGACCGCACCTTTAGTACGCAAGGGGAGTGGGGTTCAAATCCTGGTTTAACATATTTAATTTTATATTTTTCTATTATAAACCAAGTGAAATTGCAGCTGCATGGATTCTGTGAGCATTATATACAATGATGAATGGATTTAACCCATCAACTCCACAAGGGTAAATGGTACCTTATTGATGCTTTTGGAAGCATGTTTTGTGAATCAGAAGGTGTTCTTATAGTTTATCTGAAAAACATGCAGAGTTCCTGTGTTTACACTGTTGTACTCAACCACCCAGTCAGCCAACCAAACAGGCATTTTCACATATGAATAAATATAGAATATCTCATTAAATGCTAAAACTCTTCAGTGGTCTTGACAAATTAATCTTTTGTAAAATTTTGGTGCCCAGCCACTGGAAAAACTCTGGGAACTGCGGGGAACATGCTGCGAACAAAGAGAGCTCATAAAATATTTTAACTTCAATCAAATTTTTATAGCTGTAATATTCAGGATAATGTACAGTCGTCCGGTTGTTATTGCAAAATTGGCTTTACAATGGGGTCCTGAGCATTTAATTGCTTTAACATAACGTATTGTTTTACACTCTACCCATCCATGTCTGTATTTGATCGAACCTACTGTACAGTACTAGACTGTCGTTTTTGAATGATTTATTCAGTTCAATTAATGAGTGTGGATGCACTCCCCGCTTCTTGCATTGAGGCAGGTATTTGTTTTCGTGCCTTCGACTGCAAGTATTGCAAGGTGATCGCATTTCACACCCACACCGTTCGTCTCCTGTAACCAGGGGTGCAATATATACCACCTGTCTGTCAAAGGCCATTTTATATTCTCATAACCTTGAGCTGCCTCACCTGACACTGGTGTAGAGCACACGACAACCCTACGTGACCATCCCTCACTCGACATCTTCTGTCTGAATCTGTACTGTCACCTATTCCCTCTCTCTCCCTCCACTTTCCTGTCAAAATCTCCACTGTCCTTTCTCATGAAGGCAAAAAAAAGTCAGCTCAGTGAGGAAAACATTTAGGCGGGACTTTGATTTGGAGGGTGAAGTGTGTTGTCTATGCCAAGTGGTTGGAGGGGCTGGTTTGATGATGTCGGTTTAAAACGGAGAAGCTGCAGAGGCAGAGCATGAGAGCAAGTTACATTTTGATTGAAGATTAAAAAGACAAATATTTGTTAGTTGAAAGCCAATTTAGTTGCTGTTGGTTTCTAGTAGTTGCTCTTGTTTTGATGTGGTATCCACTTGTATCAGGGGGCTGCATCTCCCACCAGCAGAATGATCTCTGTCACTAGAAATGGCTAACTCACTGCAAATCACTGACCTCCCGGCAGCATCCAAACTGAAATGAATCCTAAGCAGTGACTGATTTGAACATTCTACATACACAACTCCACTTGATTCAAAATGAGTTAACATTTACATTTACATTTATTAATTTAGCAGATGCTTTTATCCAAAGCAACCTATACACGAGGAATACAAGAAGCAATTTTTTTTTTAGTTTAGCATATTCCCAGCAAAAACGTGTGCTTATTTATACTGAATGTGCACTTACATTTTTTTTATGTACTTGCAGATAATGTAATATTCATGAAATAAAAGCCAAAATTAAGTGTACTTGGAGTACACTTTCATGACTGTACACACTTTTTAGAAAGTGCATTTTTAAAGGGGTCTGATGCTGATATGATGCTGCTAAAAAGAACATTATTTTGTGTATTTGGTGTAATGAAATGTGTTTATGTGGTTTAAGGTTCAAAAAACACATTATTTTCCACATACTGTACATTATTGTTTCTCCTCTATGCCCCGCCTGTCTGAAACGCGTCGATCGTTCTAAAAAAGCAAGGTATGCTGTGATTGGCCAGCTATCCAATGCGTTGTGATTGGCCGAATACCTCAAGCGTGTGACGGAAATGTTACGCCCCTTACCATATTGTGATGATGCCCTGTCAGGCCAGAGCGATGATTCAAAAACATGAAAACCCATTATAAACGAGACATTCGTTGCATCCAGTGGGGACATAATTATGAATTATAATGACTTATACTGTATTTTTACACATTGCGTTGCGTAGAGCATTGCGTTGCGTAGAGTGAGCGGTGGCGGCCTAGAGTGAGCAGAGGCCGGGGGTTAAAGTGAGCAGAGGCAGCGGATTCGACGAAGGAGCATCCGGCGGGCTTGCGGCAACCACATGTGACGACCCCGGGCTGGACTCCGCTTCGTCCAAAAGCCCATCCTGCGATCCACAGAGCAAAGTTGTAGTATTTCCTCAGCAACCAGCACGGATCAGCTCCAGGCATGACGAAGCAGATATCGTCCTCTTTTGGAAGGCGAAACAAAGCAGTTTCGCTTTCACAATGAATCAGACAGTGCCTTCACGACATGGCGGCGGCAACAATAATACTACAGCGAGAATAAAAAAAATTCTGCCTTCTTTCTTTTCGTGAACATTTGGGCGGCGTTATGCAAATCTTCCCACATAGTGATGTAGACATGTGGGGGCATGTTAGAATGAGCCGTTTTAGGTAGGCGTGGCTGACTCTTAACTTTTATAAAGAATATCTCTTTGGATTTGAGACTTTAGTCTTTGCAACTTTACAGATCTTCTTTATGCACCAAGAGCTTGTAACACTCCAAAGAGAAAGGAAATATTGAAATCGCATCATATGACCCCTTTAATAATGTAATATTACAAGTTTTACTTTAAAGTACACTTAAAATCTTGGTTTTAATAATCCTTTGTTATGCTTTAAAGAAGTATGCTTTGTTTGATATGTTGACTAACATACTAAAGCACTTGTAAATATACTAAATTAGATTTTCATCATTACAAATGTGTCATTACAAATATAATTAATGTATGGCAAGTTTCAATAGAAATTACAATAAAGTATATTTTAGTTTACCATAAATACTTGTCAGTAAATTTGATGGTACACTTTATCCATATTTTCACTGTTGTGTGAGTTAAAGGTTTGACATATTGCAAAAGTTGTATTGGACTGAAATGCTAATATTAAAATATTTACCCATTTTTTATTCTATCAATAATAACATTGTTTCATTGATTCAAGCAACATGCTAGATGATGAGTTGGCACTGGTAGAAAACCTTTTTAGCTCCCGTGAGCTCCTTTATGAAAACATGACTGTGTTTATGATTACTACTATATAGCGATTTTCAAAGTGAAGTTGAATGCATAATATTGGCTGTAAAATATGTTTTGTTGATATAGGAGTGGCATGTTTTGATATTTTGTATAGGGTAATTTGGCTGTTTTGGGGCTAATTCTGATTTGCAATTTGCAGACCTAGAAACCCTGTCATATAAACTTAGCAACAACAAAAAAGGTCCCTTTTTCAGGATTCTGTATTTTAAAGTAGTTTTGTAAAATCCAAACAGGCTACAGATCTTATAGAGAAAGTATTTTAAAAGTTTATGTTGTTTATGCTTGTTCAATTAACCATAAACAATTATTGCATATACACATGTGAAACAGTCCTTAAGACAACAGTTTACTGTAGCCAATTGAAGTTACAGTTACTTAGGACAGTGAAGAGACCTTTCTACTGACTCTGAAAAACACCAGAATAAAGATGCCCAGAGTCCCTGCTCAGCTGAGTAAACATGCTATAGTCCTGCTGCAGGGAGGCATGAGGTCTGCATATGTGGCCAGAGCAATAAACTGCAATGTCCGTAATGTAAGGCACCTAAGATGGTGCTACAGAGAGACAGGAAGAAATACAGCTGATTGTCCTTGCTGTGGCAAACCACGTATTCCCCCAGAAATGTCTGGGAACTTGCAAGTGCCTTGGTGGAAGGGTGAGGTAACATCTCACAGAAAGAACTGGAAAATCAGGATGGGTGGGGGGTGATGTCCTGTTCTAAATCCATGGTGATGAGGAATGGCTCATTTTCATAATGTAACCAACCTGTCTGTATCTGTTCGTCTTTCTCTCAGCCCATTCATTTGGCTCAGATCTCATTCCTGGTGACGGCTTTTGGAATCCCATTTGTTCTAGACCTGGAGCTCAATCAGTATGTTCAAAATCCCACTCACTGTAAACTGTAGGATTTAATTGGAAACAATTCTCACTCAGAAATGGCTAGCGAATTTCACAAATAATTACAAGTAACACATTGAATTAAACATTACATTTTAAAGTATAAAGAATGAAATTGTATTTTCTTGTAAAACAATAATCTGTTTTTTTAATTACGATTTCTAAAAATAATTTTAACAGTGCACTAGCAGAAACACAAATGCTCTCATTCCCTCTAAGTAGGGCTCTCTATATTATTGTATTAGTCCCTCTATTTTAATTACGTGTATGTGTGTGTCTGCAGTGATCTTTTGTCGTCTAGCTATGTTGAGCGCCACTTCGATGAGGATGGGCGACCTTTTCAAAGTCTGGTAAGGAAATAATATAACTTTTTCTATTTGTATCCCTTTATATTGATTTTGTTAGAGATTAATGTCATAATGAACAAACATGTTTATTAATATTAGATCCCCTGTTACAAATAATATCTTAACTGTAGTAATATAACCAGGATTATGTACCATAATTCCATGGTAATATGGCTTTATCAGTTTTTGTTAGGGATACATATCATAATGATTTTTGAATAATATAATAAGACATGTAATTAACTAACTCCTTAATAGCTGTAGTTCACTGCCAGTCTTAATGTAAACTTCTGAGGTATCATATGTGGGTCTGGGAATATACCCACTACCTTTTTTAGCACACGACTTTGATGCAGTGAGGCAAAGGAGCCTGGGAAAGCATCCGCCCCTCCTGTTCAGTGTCAGCTGCGTTTGACCAATCGCAACGTTGTTGCTATGACAACTGCTTATAGACAGTTCTAGTCCACTTTGCCCAACTGAGTCAGAGAGAGAGAGAGAGAGAGAGAGAGAGAGAGAGAGAAAGAGGGACACACACACACACACACACACACAC